>NC_045548.1:3653133-3675633 GCF_009769535.1 Thamnophis elegans
AATGTAGCAAAACTACGCTATCTACCATGTATATAACTATAACAAGAACTTTTATTCTTGGTAGTTGAAATGGATGATTGTAAGTCATAATTGATGAAAGAAATTCCACACTATTCGGGCAAAGTGAATCTCAAAGGAAGTGATCCATAAGTGTCCTGAGCTGCATACCAACTGTACGTAAAAAAGTATCCAAAGGAAAATGCCATTGGAAGAACAAAAGAAAAACCTATAGAATGAAATTTCTGTTGTTTAGCAGTTTAGAGGCCACACTTCAAGCGTTTTGATTTTTCAGTACACTTACAAGGCACCTCTCTGATGCTCCATTTGTCCATAACAAATGGTATAATTTGTCCCTGGAACACGACCAACTGTCGCTCACAGTTTGTCCACTTTGGTTACATCCCAGATTACAAAGGCAACTAACACTGTTGGTAGAAAATAAAACAGTTATTCCTGAAAACAGTTGAATATACTGTGGATAAACTTTTGGTTTCCAGAAAGGTTGAAAGCAACACTCCACTTTATCTTTCCATGACTATTGGTGGCAAATGTGGGATAGATTCAATATATCATACGGATAAGTGTTCTTATATTGCGGTGATACATAGTTGTGAAAAATAATCACTTATTCTTCCTCTAATATAAACTAAATTTTGATTGATTTGATTGATTTGATGATTTGTCTGGTTATGCCGCCCACTCCCGAAGGACTCCGGGCGGCTCAAATAGACAAGGGAAAGGGGGAAAAACAGACAAAGACAAAACTTTAAAAACAAAACCACAACATTCACAATTTCCGTGGGGCTGGGATTTCACAGGCCCCCGGCCAGGAGCAGCAGGACTTGGGGGCTTTGCGGAAGGCCCGGGAGGGTAGTAAGGTCCGGATCTCGACAGGGAGATCATTCCAAGGCGGGGAGAGCTGCAACAGAGAAGGCTCTCCCCCGGTGGGGTCACCAGCGACATTGGATGGCAGATGGAATCTGGAGGAGATCCTGTGAGATCTAATCAGTCTGGGGAGGTAATCGGCAGGAAGGCGGTCTTTCGCAAATACAGGACGTGCATCAGTACATCACATGGACCTCTCCGTTGGTGAGATGCAGGCTAAAGATGCTAAACTTGCTAGACAGCACAAGGAATCTTGAATAAAACGGATATTGAGTTGAGGACCTATTAGACTATGCAAAAGGATCTTACTATAGCAAGAAGTTTGATTTGTTCGTTTGTGAAATTTATCTGTTGTCCCACAACTCATGAATTGTTGGTTTAGGAGACAAACCACAGTGTCAACACTGGGGTCGATGAGTTCCCTTCCCTCTCGATTGTGTGTCTGTTGGATTTTAAAGGCTTGTATTTGTAGTTCTTGGGGTCCCTTCCCCTCTTGGGTTTGTGAGCCGGCGTGAGTCCTGTTGGGACTAGGGCGGATATAATAAAACGAAACCTGAAACCTGAGATTCTCAATATCCAGGTCATGGTTGGGGCGGGGGGGGGGGAGTTGGTTCCTTCACCAAATATTACATTTCTCACCAAGAATTAAATTGAAGAAGCTTCTTGATGAGAAGTGAAACATTTCATGGGACAATAAACCAAGAAAGTTCCATTGCCTTTAGAAAGCACCTTTTGATTAAAATAAAAATGGTAAAAACTATTGTAAGTAATCTACACCACTTCTAAATGAAAGCCACATTAGGCTAAATCCACTGGGCCTTTATAATAGTAACTACTGCCATATAGAATGCGAAGAAGATCATGAATTACCAAATGAAATGTAAGACTGGTGTGTGTATGTCTGTAACACAATATCTAATTTTGGCATACTATTTTTTACTTCTTCTTTCTGCTTTGTCTATCATTGCTTATTCAAAATGAAAAGTATGCAGGTAAAATGTCAAACTGAGAAGTAAAGGTAAAAAAAAATTGTAGAAGGCATTCTGTGTTGTTGTCAAGAAAAGGATCTGAACCAAGAGTGAAATTCAGCAGGTTCTGACACGTTCTTGGAGAACCAATAGCGGAAAATTGGAATAGTTTGGGAACCAGCAAATACCACCTACCTGGCCCCAGAGTGGAGAAAGGAAATAGGAAATGGGATTTTGCAATATCCTTCCCCGGGAGTGGGGAGGAATTGGATTTTGCAGTATCTTCCCTGGAGTGGGGAGGGAATTGGGATTTTGCAGTTCCGTCCCAGGAGTGGGGAGGGAATTGGGATTTTGCAGTATCCTTCCCCTGGAGTGGGGAGGGAATTGGGATTTTGCAGTATCCTTCCCCAGGAGTGGGGAGGGAATTGGGATTTTGCAATAATCCTTCCCCTGGAGTGGGGAGGGAATTGGGATTTTGCAGTATATTCCCCCAGGAGTGGGGAGGGAATTGGGATTTTGCAATATCCTTCCCCTGAGGGGGTGGGAGGAGGAATTAGGAGGGGGAGGGAAGTGGGAGTATCCCCCAGAGGGGGGAATTGGGATTTTGCAATATCCTTCCCCCAGGAGTGGGGAGGGAATTGGGATTTTGCAGTATCCTTCCCCTGGAGTGGGATGGGAATGGAGATTTTGCGATATCCTTCCCCTGCCACACCCACCAAGCCACGTCCACAGAACCGGTAGTAAAAAAAATAATTGAATTTCACTACTGACCTGAATCTGTCAATTAGACTCAAATTTGACTGTTTTACAATATAAGTGCCAAAGAAGATTAAGAAATTTTATTTATTTTATTTATATTCCGCTTGATTTTTTTCCTCTCTTATAAATTGAGCCAAGGTGGCGCAGTGGTTAGAGTGCAGTACTGCAGGCCACTTCAGCTGACTGTTATCTGCAGTTCGGCTGTTCAAATCTCACCGGCTCAGGGTGGTTGACTCAGCCTTCCATCCTTCCGAGGTGGGTAAAATGAGGACCCGGATTGTTGTTGGGGGCGATATGCTGACTCTGTAAACCACTTAGAGAGGGCTGAAAGCCCTATGAAGCGGTATATAAGTCTAACTGCTATTGCTATAAATAACTGAAGTGGCGAATATACCTGATACCTTCTTTCCTCCTATTTCCCACGCAAAGACAACTCTGTGAGGTGAGTTGTTGGGCTGAGGGAGAATAAATGAGAATAAGTCACTCAGCCAGTTTTTCATAGCTAAGGCCAAACTAGAACTCACGAGACTCCTGATTTCTATCCTAGTGACTAATCAGAATGTACTTTTTTTCCCCATAGGCAATGTGGCTCATGTTACAGATGGATGAACCAGAGGATTTTGTAATAGCTACTGGTGAGGTCCACAGTGTCCGAGAATTTGTGGAGAAGGCATTTCAGAACATTGGTAAAACTATTGTGTAAGTAAAGGCACGAAATGACAATGATGTTGCATGATGATTATCATTTCATCTCCCATTTGTTTGATTGTAACTTTATGGCATTTTTAGACACGTGTTTTCTCCATTTGATGTTTATGAAAGTTTATCAATGAAATGTCTCTCTATAGCAATAGCAATAGCAGTTAGACCTATATACCGCTTCATAGAGCTTTCAGCCCTCTCTAAGCGGTTTACAGAGTCAGCATATCACCCCCACAGTCTGGGTCCTCATTTCACCCACCTCGGAAGGATGGAAGGCTGAGTCAACCTTGAGCCGGTGAGATTGAACAGCCGAACTGCAGATAACAGTCAGCTGAAGTGGCCTGCAGTACTGCACCCTCACCACTGCGCCACCTCGGCTCTTACCTAGTGCTCCCAGCAGGCACCGGTACGGGCGTATCCCACCACTGGGTCGTATCCCACCACTGTACAATAAGCACCATCAACTTATTTGTTAAGCAAAGTAGTCGCTAAATGAAACCACGGCTATTCTTTTGACCTTACTTCAGCTTTCTTTGACTTTACAGATTTGCTAAGGTTATAAATGTGAAGATTGGTCACAAAGTTATTTTGTCATTACCTTTGTAGCCGAATGGTTGCTAAATGAAGCAGTCACTAAATTTAGGATTACCTATAAATTGCATGTCATTTTAACTTTAAAATCTTGATGGAGCATAATAATTATGCTTTTAATAAAGAATAAAATAAAGAAATTAATATCATGTTATTGATTTGTAAAGTACTTTCTCAACATCCAACTCAGCAGTCTATCTTCTTAGTCAGATGACTGTTCATTCTATTAGCCTGGGGGGAAAAAAATAACTTTGGCAAGTGACAGATAAACAGTTCTAAGAGTTAGACCTTTAGTTTCTGAAATATAATTGAATATTTTAACACTGCTAGTGCCAAAGAAAGTTGTGAATGATAAAAGTCAGACAAATTCTAATTTAGTTCTTTGCAGTGACAAGAAGGCCTTTGAGCTACAAATAATTTCAATATACAAGTAAAACATTTTTGAAAAAAAAAAATCTTTCTGCCTATTACTAATTAAATAACATGACAGAGGAACATTTCCCTCCTCTAATTTAACCCCAGAAGGATAAACAAAACAGGCAAACACTTGTCTTGACTAATTTTCTGTCATTAATCTTATTAAATAAAAGCAGGACTGTAAGAATAGCCTCAAACCACTGTAATATACAAGAGTTTTTAATGGATGCTGTGAAAAAAGGAAGGAGAAGCCTAATCAGGTCTTGGAAAGATTTATGAATGCTTTTTTATTATAATTCTGCATATAGTTCAGCAGTAAAAATATGCATTGCTTGAAGGGTTGAGATTTACACCAAAAAGCAATGAATACGTTGTCACAATCACATTAGTCTATATTGCCTTTTCCTAAAATAATTGTGGGTGTCTTATTCTTCAGAGAAATTTCATTTTTTCTGCCGGTATGGCCAGACTGTTTTGAAAAACACAGATTACAAATATTTTAAATAAATAAAGAGTTCTGGGGGGGCAGGGGAAATCACAAAAAAGAAAAAGGCAAGTTTTCGCTTCATAGCAGTGATGGCAAACGTTTTTCTGCACGGATACTAAAATGGTTTGTGCAATAGCATGTGTGCACAACCCTCTGTGCTCACCGCTGCGCATGTCCGCAGGCTTCAGTGAAGCCTCTGGACTTCCAGTGGGCCATTTTTCACCCTCCCCATGCTTCAGGAAAGCCTCCGGAGCCTGTGGATGGCGAAAAACAGCCCAATGGGCCTACTGCAGAGGTGGGTTCCTACCAGTTCGCACCTATTGGTAGAACCGTTCGTCAAATCTACCGAACCGGTTAGAAGAGGTTCCACCAGTGGACCCGGAAAGCAGGCCACACCTACAGAGAGGTTCCAAAAATTTTTGAAACCCACCACTGGTCCTTGGAGTGATTATTCACACTATCATGCTCCTATTTATAAAACTCAGTGCCTCTGTGAAAGGTAAGGATGACTACTGCGTTTGTGGTGCAATCAGAACATTGCGTGTGCTGAAGTTGTTTTAACGCAAACCAAAGATGCCTTTTAAAAAACAAGTTTACATCCATATCTTATGCATGCCAGTGCTGTGTGGAGGTAATTTAAGGTGGTTCTGACAAGTGTTGCCGGCATCTTCATATCCGGTCACATGGGTGGCAAGCCACTCCCATCCGTCACATGGGCAGCAAGCCACTCCCACAAAGGAGGCCACACCCACAGAGTAGGTTCGAACAATTTTTGAAACCCACCACTGGCCTACTGGAAGTTTGGAAGTGAATTTCTGGTTTGACCATTGGCCCCGTTTTTGCCATCTGGAGGCTTTCCTGAAGCCTGGGGAGGCTGAAAAATGCCCTTCCCCACCCTCCGAAAGGCAAAAAATCAGCTGGCCAGTGCATCTATGCATGCTGGAGATGACATAGGGCAACGCCTTGGGTGTCCTCAGATATGGCTCCACATGCCACTTTTGGCACACGTGCCATAGGTTCACCATCACAGCTTTATAGTGTTGTGTCATGCGTTTTCATTTAATTTTTGCTTATATTTTATGCTACCTGATAACCAGAGTCCTGTGAACAGTATAATTGCTAAGTATGATTGGTAAATACTTTAAAAAAAACTTTCACAAAAAGCATGGTAAATCAAAGGCAATGTAAACATGTAAATAAAATGAACAAAATAAAATTAACAGCCCGGCGTATCTAAATCTTATCTAAATAGTTCTTAAAATGTTAGGAAATATAATTTGTTTCTTACTACTAAATAGACCCTAACATAGTTTCCAAGTAAGAGTGCTTGGGAAGCCATTCCCAAGGGACTTCCCAAGCCATTCCCAAGGGACCCTCTTCATTTAATATGATAATGCCACCTAGAATAAATCCAAGGATTTATTAGGTTATGAGAAATTATTTTTTGATCCACAGTCAAAATACAGTTGAATATTTTAGTAAACTGGGGGTGGGCCTGGCCGGTGTGTAACACATCCGGCCCACGGCCCACAAGTTTGACACTCCTGCTGTAGACAATGAATAATACAAATAAATCAACCAAGAGGTTCTCACTTCAGGTACAAATGACCAGCCTTAAATTATCCAATTTTGGATGCGTTATGCAAAGACCTAACGCTCTGGAGAAATTCTAAAGCTTTAAAAAGTGGAAGAGAAGGAGTTTGACCAACTGGCAATGAGTGGAAGACCTGAAAGAGAAAGTTAGGGATAGGTCATTGTTGTGACCCAGCAGGAGCCGTTGGAGCTGCCACCAGACTCTGATAGCGAGGAGCCCTTTGGAGGATGTGGTGGACCCTGGACAGGGTTCTGACTCTGAGCAGGGCGCAGAGAGGCTGGTTGGCCACCAGGAAGCGCCTGAGCCTTGGACCAGTGGGGAGGAGACAAGGTAATGTGAGCCTGAGGTCAGCAGTGCGTTGTTCCTGGATGCCCGGCACCGAAGAGCTAATAGGCATCAGGAACAGTTGCACAGTTACAGGAGGTAACTGCACCCAGCTGGTGGTCATTTGGCTCCTCTCCAGACTGTAAAAGGACTGCTTGTGCACACGCCCCTCTTGCAGAAGTCAACGCAGGAACTAATGTCAGAGAACATTATTGTGAGCTTGGCAGGCTGGATTGCTGCCATGGCTTATCTGTGCTGGATTGCTGTCCAAGCTTGTCTGTGCCAGTTTGCTGCCAAAGACCTGTCTGTCTGTTAATTAAATGCCGCAACTTATCTTTGGCTCAGAGTGTGTGTTGGTGTGGGACGAGAGGGGTCAGAACAGATCATCATGAGGAAAAATTGTCTGGTTTCCCTTTGGTGTTTGACCAGAGGCAAGGTGGGGTGGTGATTTCACCTCCAATAGTCTACTGGTTTCCCCGAGAGCTGGTGTAGATGGAGAAACCATTTTCTAGTGAAGGGTGGGGGGACAGCAACAAAGGGACCTAATTTCCCAGGTACTATTGATCTCCCGCCACAGATGCTTCAGAGTTGAAGCACCTCAGAAATGTTTTCTCTTATTATCTCCTTACTTAGTTTCCCTCATCATAGCCTATCTTATCAAATGCTACTGTCAGCCTCTGCTTCTTGCTTTCGGCTGCCATTGAAACGGGGAGGGGGGGCATGGTATTTGGGAGGGGAAGTGTCAGTGCAGGAGTGACTGAAAAAAGGAAGTTGCTCTCACCATCTACTGCGCATGTGGCAGATTGAGGATTTGCCGCCAAGGCCAACTGTCCGGTATACCAGCCTGATGATCCTTTTTGAAGATGTGTCCCACATGACACCTGTGAGGCGTACGGATTGGACTATGGGATGGGGTTACCAAGGGGAAGGGGTTGGGTCACATATTGATATCTATGATTACGCGCGCTTTTGCCTCAGATCTTGCTTTGCTTAGCTGCTATCTACTCATGACCAGTAAAAGTACTCTTAATTCTGCAAAATGGAGTTGAGTGGTTTCTTTCTTGGTTACTGAGGGAGGCCGCCGTGACAGCTACCGGAATTAAAAAGAGAATGCATGCCCAAACACGTTCTTCCAATGTTGTTTTTCTGTATCCTTGCATTTGTTCATTCCCCCCCCACACACACACACACACACCCCATCCCAGTTCACTGGACTCTACACAAAAGGGGCAAATAAACTAAACACTATTCAACAAATGTTAAGCCCGTGGCTCAAAACAACGACATTGGTATTCACTGTTTACCAGTGTTTATTTTACAACTAGAAGACAAATGATTAAAAATTAGAAGCGTATTGAACATAAATAAATGACAGCAGATTATTGTACTTAATTTCTAAACAGTGGATAATTCTTATTTGATTAAAATCAGTAGCAATATCTCTACTGATTTATATTTATGGCTTGCATGAGAAAATTCATCATGATTGCTTTTAGTAGGATTTGTTTTCCTTAAGTATTATCATTTTGCTGCTGAGGTTTCTACAGAGGTAAACGAGGAGTTTTGAAGGAGCTATATATTATTATCTTAATTTGGGGATTTTTAAAAAATACTTTCCTGCTGCTATTGGTTTACTTCTTATTTAGAAGCTTGTGAATATCATATAGCCCTAACTTATTTTCAATCCAACATTCGCTTTTAAATAATTCATTGGCGCACAAATAGCAAAAATATAGGAAAATAGTTGAAATATCTTTTTGTTTTTACAAATACATGCAATCATGCCTGTAGTGTGTGTTCATTGTCTTTTGAGGGCTGATCTTGATACTAATGAAATGTTAGCATATTTTTAAGACTGGGCTTTTATTTTAATTCTTTCTGACCAGTTAAACATCTCTGAACATTAACAAGGAAGGAAGGAAGTTGGCCATTAGAGTTCTTTTTAAAATGAATACATTCATCCTGAGGATGGAAAAACTCATGTAAAACTTTGGGGTGCACATTAATATACTGAATGCATTAGCCAAGCTCCAGCGAAGTGGCTAATCTATTTGACAATTAATGACGAATTCGCTCGCCTAAAAAAAATTACTTCCTAAACTAACTATGGAACATTTTACTCATGTCAACAATTATTTCTAAGACTTTGGTTTACGGATATTTTTGAATGTTCACAATTCAGATATTTACGAATATTTTCTTGTATTGCTTTTTCCTTGCCTTGCATACGGCATTGCAATATTGCGTAGTGAAACAGCTTTTTTCCTCTAAAATATTGATTGCTATTTTGTGATGATCCCTATTTTAAATGTGACAAGGGTAGATGTGCGAGAAACAGAAAATGTGAAGCTATCGAGATACGTTTCATTATTTGAATTAGCATTTGGTCTTTTACCATAAAAATGACTCTGGAATTAAGTAAGAACTGAATTAATCAAAAGTACATTATAATAGGTGTAGGTATTAAATTATTTTTGCATAATAAATCCACTATCAGAACAATCACTCAATGTATCACTAAAATAATACAGAATAATGTTAAAAGTTAGCATTACTAGCTGTCCAGAGCTGCATGGCCAGGGGTTAGACATACCAAAATAGAAGAAATTGGACTTTCTTCATTTTTCATTTTCTTTCCATTCTTCAACAAACAAACATACATACATACGTACGTGCATGAATGTTCACTGTAACAAAGTTTGTTTATGTATTATTTTAAAACATTGTGATGCTTCATGCTTCTCTCCAAATGCACAATGACTTTGCTCAGCCAAAATTTACTCCTGTCTCCCATTCAAGTATCTTTATTGTGAGGCTGAAAGACATATGGTTGAGGATGGGAATCTTTGATGTCGCAAGAATTGTTTTCTGGGTCAAAATATATATGGGAACCTCTGAATTTAAGACGGGGAAGTAAAGAGGATTTCTGCTTTATGTAAACATATGCACACAATTTGTTCATTCTGGTTGTAATTCATGAATACGCGGGCTCTTCATCTGCTTTTCTATTTTAAAAAAGACAGGATGTTAAATAGGCAAAAGGATTTTAAGAGGCGAAAAGATTTGTCTAAAATAATAGATCATGTCTGTTTACTACACAACCATTTACGTTTTATAAATCCCAAGATGTGGTTTGTTAAGGTCATTGTATGCCACAAGGAACATATCTGAAAGACTGTTAAAAATAACCAAAATATTGTGTTGAAAAAGCAATAAATAACAATTAGAAGAATACAGATGTCTGGGTTTTAGTCTGATGTTCAAACCATGTCTGAATAAACTTTTCTATAAACTGTGAAACAGATACAGGTTGATTCCAAATCAGTGGATGTTTTTGTTAAAAGTTTTCTTGCAAACGGTTCTTCATGGGTTGGCACCACTGAAATACCTAACTGAGATCCATACAGAGAGAAAAAGTCAAATATGCTTGTCGTTATACACTGCTATTGGTATCTGCTAACTAAAATAATTACATCTCAATAAATGGGATTTAGGATTTTTTTACAACTGAAGTGGAGCACCCAAAATAACTGGATCTTAGTAAAAATTGCTGTGCACCCATCTAGTTTGTTGCTTGTTTGTTTATGGGAGGACACGTTCATGAAGAAAATTAACACAAACCTTGACTATGAATTCGAGAACCACATGTCCCTCTCCTCGTGTTAGTAAAGTCATTATATGTGTTAAATGTTTCATCTCTTCACAGGTGGGAAGGAAAGGATAAGAATGAAGTGGGCCGATGCAAAGAAACAGGCAAGATTCATGTGACAGTTAATCATAAATACTACAGACCTACGGAAGTAGTAAGTGAAAGCATTCTTTCGGTTTTGTTAACGAATGGTCCAATCACTCAGTCACCAAACTGCAGCATTTGGCCAGCTGGTTACAAGAGGTTTGTAATTGCTTCCCTGCTGCTAACTTTCAGTCTTTTCTCAATAGTAACTTGGCCACTTCAGTTGTCCTCCATAAACAACCCATGATGGGGACCATAAATGAGAGTGTGATTATTTGATGTTCTGTTTAGCCTAATTTTTGATATGATTACACATGATGCCATGGACAGATAATGCTCTGCAGACTGCTTGATAAAGAGATAATAACAGAGGCAATATACTTAACGTGTTTATCATTTCCACTTTTACTTGTTCTGTTGGTAAAGAAATTGAGTTCCAGCACGTGGATGTGCCTGGGGATATAGATGCAGAACATATATTAATTATGGTTTAGGTTAGATTTAGATTAGGTTTATTGGTTTTTGTATGCCGCCCACTCCCGAAGGACTCCGGGCAGCTCACAATAAACAGGGAAGGGGATAAATAAGACAATACAAACGATTTTAAAACCCACAACAGTCACAATTAAGAGGGGGCTGGGTGCTTATATAAAAGGTTTAAAATAAATACTTAAATGGAAGATAGAAGATCTCATACATTTATAGTGACAAGAATTTTGATTTAGCTGCTTTATGTAGAAAGTTAACAATATAGAGGAAGACCTGGACTTAACAATCGGGACCAAAATTTCCCTTGCTAAGCAAGGCAGTTAAGCAAGTTGTGCATATTTATACAATCTTTTTTGTCATGGTTGTTAAGCAAATCATACAGTCATTAAATGAATCCAACTCCCCTCCCCCCCCATTGACTTTGCTCATCAGAAGCCAGCTGGGTAGGTTGCAAATGATCACATGACCTCAGGATGCCACAACTATCATAAATACATGTGGATTGCTAACTAGTCTAACCTTAATCATGTGATTGTGGGAATGCTGCTACAGTCATAAGTGCGAGGACAAGTTGTAAGTCACTTTTTCAATGCTGTTGTAACTTTGAATGAACTAAAAGCGGTTGTAAAACAAGGATCACCTGTACTGCAGACAATTCATAACCTGAGAGAATGGTTATATCAGGGACATAAATGTTTAAAAGAATTTGGCTTTCCTATGGTGATTAGAGTAAGGTTTTAAAGTTACACATTCTCAAAACCTAACGTGTGCACGATTCTTAAACAGCAAGGATTTTTTAATGTGTGGAATAATTTCTTGGCAGGTTTACAGTTTCAATTTTTTTAAAAATTGTTTGGACAACTCACTTGGGGCTTTTCTGTAGAAATAAATTGATGCGATCATCTTAAAAAGAAAACGATTTAATGTAAATAATGTTAACTGAGCAATACATTATCAGAGAACACTGTTGGAATGGTGATTAATTGTCTTGCCCTGATGTCACCTGTCCTTTTATTAATGAGAAGGATCCCTGTTTTATGAATTGGGCAGTATTTTTACATAATTAGGTATTCCTGCCATTGTCTGGGAGCAAATATTTGAGAAAGTTTATGAGTCCAGTGAATCCTTGTAATGATTTTTCACTCTATTTGGCCTGAGAATGTTGCTATTATCCAGTGAGGCATATCTAAGGCTTTTGGCAAGCTGCATGGCAGTCTCTAATTAGCCTAAAGTATGCCCGCTGGCTATATTTCTTATACATTAGGATTTTCTATGAAACCTAATAAAGAACTCAGCACCTATGAAGTAACTGTAATTTTATTTAGTCATTATTTAGTTGGAATCATTTTGCTAAAGTGTAGGAGGTATTTTAGGAATTATAGATATTTATTCTCTTTGTGCCCTTATTTTTATTGAGTGGCTTTTTGACTCATTCTGCTTCTGCAGCAACTGACCAAAGTTTGGGCGTATATAGATTTAAAGTTTATATTAATCTATACATGCCCAAATTTATAATATAGATTTTAAAGTATTAAAATCATGGCCAGACTTATTTTTAAAGTGTGCAATTTTTAAAGCCAAAAATGTTTATGTTTAAACAAGTTTTTTGGGGGGGGATTTCTTGATTTTTATTTCAGTTCCTCTGTATGAGGGGGGTGAAACTCAAGGCTCATGAGCCGGATCCAACCTGAAGGATGCTTAAATCTGGCCTGGGGCTGGCCTGGAAATATCAAAGGACCAACCCTGGTCCTCTGCTGGCCAAAACGCGCCCCAGGTGGGGGGGGGGCGTGCATCTGGCAGAGTGCTGCTAGGGGCCTGGGAGGCTGAAAACGGCCTCTTGGGGCCTCCACGTGGCCCGTTTTTGGCTGGCAGAGTGCTGCTGGAGGCCGGGGAGGCCAAAAATGAGGTGCAGTCTCCCCCCTGCTACACACAGACACAGACACCAGACACGGCTTGCAGCGGAGAATTATACTTCTCTCATGTTGAGATCACTTTGGGCAATCTCACAAGACGGCTAATTTGTTGAACATAGCCAGTCACAGAATACCAATCTCATTTATTTAAAAAAAAAACTTGATAAGATTGCTACTAGTGGTATCTACAGACCTTGTAATGCCCACAAGCATATTGCTTACTTTAGTAGTAGGTAGTATAGAGCAGCATAGAAATACTTGGGGGGGGGGGGTTGGGGTTGGGAATGAAGTGGCAATTAGTGAAACATGTAATTATCTTAGGAAAACAAGAAAGCCTAAGGAAGAAACTGCACTGGCTCCCTTTGGGATAAGAGAAAAAAATGGGGAAATTCTGTCAAACTTCTGTTTTGATAACAGATATATTCTGTATCAATATATCAGTAAAGAAGAGTTTTAGTATGTCTTCTGTCCCCACTCCCCCAATTTTTCATCCGGTAATTCCGCTTTAAATTCTGGACCTTCCTTGTAGAAACTATGTAAAGCACAAGTGCAAAGGAAAAACACTAACAAGAAAACTGAGAAGGTGATTGTAAGTTTTATAAAGCACATGAGCATAGTGATAAGGGAAGACCGTCAGCCACAAGAGAGCAGGCTGCTAATTCTTTACTCTGAAAAGGGCTTGATGGCTCACAAGTTATATTTACGTGTGTTCCCTTGGTGTCTGTATTACTCCAACCCTTTTAAACTTTTCCCAGCTCTTTCTCTCCACGCAGACCTCAGATTACATCATACCTCGGGGGGGGGGGAAGAGTGACTCAGTGGAGGAAAAAGATCATGATATGCAGACACTGTGTTTAAGTGACTGTTTGCATGCAGGATTGCCAGAAATGGATTCAGATACTATGATTTCTCACAATATGTGCGTAGATGTTGAATGTAAAAATGCAGCTTGCTAAAAAAAAAGTTTTAGCTTCCACTATTGAAAAGGCAAAGATGGCTGTATTGTCAAAGATACGCTTCAGAAACCTAGCCGAGATGGCTAAAATATCGGCATATCTTAAGATCACTCAAATGAGAGATACAAACGAGACTGGAAAAATGGATTGACTATATACAAAACAAATACGGGACCAAGAACTCCAGTTAGCCTATGCTTAAGATCAGGAATGATTAATTGTTTAAAGTTAGTGCAACAGGAAGAAGCTGAGTTTAATGCAGGGAAGTTATTAACTTCTTTTTTTTATTTCCTTTGTCTTAATATATTTTAGACTGTATTTGTTAAAACCTATACCGTGTACGGGCTCTGGGAAGTCGGGGGGGGGAAGGGAGTGGGGTGTTAGGGGGGAGGGGGATATAGAGTATGTGTTAGATTTTAGTAACGCAATTGCACTTGTATACTGTTGCTCTTTAATTTCACTGTAAAAATAGGACAAGCTGATATATTAATAGATAGTGAAATACACCGAAGGGAGTAGAGGGATAGAAGAAAGAGGGGGAGAGAGGTGGGAGAGAGGACGGGAGGGAGGGTGAGAAGGAAGGGAGGGAGTGTACTGGGAGAGAGGAGTGATAGAGGGGGAGTGGAAGTAGGGTAGAGGGGAATGTTGGAGGGAAGAAGGAAAGTTGGAGGGGGGCGAAAGAAAGGGCGTATGGAGGGTCGAAGTGGTACATTGGGTTTGTATTTTGGGGGTATTGTTGACAAGAGGAATGGCTGTGTTTATTGTTTAATGTCTTGATAGGTAGAATATCGTTCTGGTTTTTATCTAGCATCAACAACAGATACTCAAAATCTATGAAGTGCTTAATGGTGCACTTGGATAAGAGATAGCTGATTGTAACATACCTTGAATCTTGGCAGTTATGACATTTTGAAAAAGCTAGAAGAAATCAAGTCCATCTCCTTAATCCAAGAAGATAACTATAATACATGTCCTACTATTTGCTTCTGGAAGACAAATTAATCTGATGTCCTCAATGCTTCGAGGCCTTGCATTTCTAATTCATGAATTACTGCATTTCTTCTCCTGCTTCTTTCTCTTAGGAAGTTGACTCACCTACCCTCACTCACCGAAAAATTATGGACTTTCCACATGCCACTGTATGGTTAAAAAAAAAAAGAATAATACTACCAATTTGGAGCAAGGCTGCTGAAATGTTGAAATACTGTATGTGCCTTTTGTATTTGCTTCATCTAGTAATTTTTTTTCTCTAAAAAGGACAGTAATATTAAAAGTAACATATTTTTCTACAATCTTTGCTTATTTAAAATATGAAAAGGGATTTTTGGAATTGCTTTCTCCCATTTGGAAATTAAATTCATCACCTTTTCTGGCTACTCAGGTGATATGGATAGACATCTATCCTGCGTTCTCTCATATTCAGATTTGCAAATGTGTATTTGCTTTCTTGCTTATGGTTTAGCAGGATTTTAAAACGCATCTCTTCTTAAAACCTTACATTAATTTACAATCTCTTGTCACATTTGTCCTCATTGCTCTTTATCTTGGACATCATTAGAATAAAGTTTGAGTTTATAGATTCCTTGGGGAAAATAGTCAGCTGCATGTTTCCCAGATTTTGCTAGATTCCGTTTAAATACATGCGCACACACAAATACACAAATACACACACAAAGAAAAGCACTTTAATGATTATTATATTGTCTCATCATCATTCTACTCAAATCCAAAGCATTTGTGCTTTGGTATGTAGTTCATACTCTGAAGAGTTATGGCTCCTCAAAAATATAACGAAAGTGATCATAAGATCCCAGTTTTCTTTCCTTTTTTGCAAATACCGTATTTTTCAGAGTATAAGACACTCCGGAGTATAAGATGCACCTTGGTTTTTGAGAAGGAAAATAAGGGGAAAAAATCTGCTTCTGCCTACCGGCAATCATGATATTCATCTGGCTAGCGTCCTGTCAGTGTGTGAGAGAGTTGAGGTGTTTGGAAACAAACAATAGTTGCTGTGTGAGCAGACAGCAAGGAGCCTGGGTGTGGCTTGTTCTGTACTAAAGCTGCATGCTGTGCTAATATCTGTAACTGAAAGTGAAACTTCTCTGCTGAACTACCACGTTGGAAAACCTGCTTTTGGTATTGTATATTTACTTGTGTAAATATTATTCATAAAGAGAAGTTATGAATGCTGCTGAAACAGTTACTTGTGTATGCTTTCTGAATGTGGTTGCTGCTGCAAATTCTGCCACCTCCTTGCAGCAAATAGTGAACAGCTGGTCAGCTTCAGCACCTTATTGCAACCTGATTCAGCATGAGCAGCTGATTGGCGGTGGATTCACCTCCCGAATACCCCCAATCAGCTGTTCCAGCTGCAGAGATTGCACAGACCATTGCGTGCTCGTGTTTTGGCTATATTCAGTGTACACCCAAATGTTCACCCTCTATTAGTGGGGAAAGTGTGTCTTATACTCTGAAAAATATGGTATATCTTTATTTGTCTATATTCCAATTGTTCAAACAAATGAGATATACAGACTGTTAACACACACACTGCATTTCCTTTCACTTTTTTCTGTGACCACATTATCATTATGGTTTTGTCCATTTTTAAACACAGGAAAGGGGGTGCTGGTGTTTTCGATGACTAATAATGTTGCATTGAATGTACTTTTCTATTTTTTTTATATTTTGAAGGGGGGGGGGAATCCAGATATGCTTTCTTTTCCCAAACCAGAGAATATGTCAACATCTGAAAATCACTACTTCAGTAAATTATTACCTTTGTCTTTCTGAACTGAATCACTGTGTTAGCCAAAATATTTATACCATTACTTCCTATAGTCTCAACATTAACTTTCAGGGAGAGTTACTATCGGCTTAAAATGAGCCTTGGTATTTTTCGAAGCTCATCAAATCAACATGCCTATTTTGATAGCAAAATATTTGCTTGCAAATGAACAGCAGCGAAAAAAGGCTTTCCAGAGAGTTTTAAGCTATTCTTGGCTTTCGGTTACCATTTTATATTTCTGAAATGTGGCATTAAAATAGTACAAGTATCTTGCTGTTGTAAGCAACTTTTTACAACTTATTAAAATAATGGAGCCACCACAGCTTAGACCTCCTAAAGATACAGTAGTATTAAATGAATATTAAGAAGAAACAGTCCTACAGCAATAGCCGAATATAAAATACCCCTTAGCCCAAATTAAGGGGTTCCATTCAACGTGGCTTTAAGGTTTTATACAATGTCACTTCTGGTTTTCATACAGTATTTTGCATGAAATACCATAGCTATCTGAAAGAGAACAGCCCAAATGTAAAACTACATGCTTCCTCGGTGGTGGGATTCAAATAATTTTAACATCCGGTTCTCTGCCCAAATGACCATCTGGGTAGGTGGGGCTCAGTGGTCATGTGACTGGTGGGCGTGGCCAGTTCAACGTCACTCAGGCCGATGGGCGCTTCACCTTAGCTGTTACAATGTATTAAGGATTAACCGGAGAGGCAGTTTCTGTAAGCAGGGCAATAAAGATTAGGCTAGAAACAACACCAGAATGTTTCCTTCCTTCCTGCCTTCCTTACAGGATTAGCAGTGTAAAGTGGGGAAAAAAACAAAAGGAGATTTCTTCCAACAACCGGTTCTCCAAACTGCTTAGAAAGTTAACAACCGGTTCTCCCAAATAGGTGTGAACTGGCTGAATCCCACCACTGTACTTCCCGCTAAAAAGAAAATTGAATGGGAAAAATAATTTGCCTTCATGATATTTTCAGCAAATCCAGCAGGACCTCTTCATTTTAAAAGTAAATTATTTGGGGAAAGTTAGAGGAGTAGAGTAAACAACATTTGATGTATGTATGTATGTATGTATGTATGTATGTATGTATGTATGTACCATGCACAGAAGGAGCAAACAGGTGAAATAATTGACACAGTATGGATGAACATTAGTTCTACTATAGCCCCTGAAGCTCAGCATGGGAATATAGAATCAGAAGAATAGAATCCAGGCTCAGGTCTTCAATGAATCACAAACTTTCTAGATAATTTTGGTCTCTTTCTCAATCCAACTGACCACACAGAAGACAACATTAAGGTTAATCTCTATCTGCTGCCTTGCACTCCAGAGAAAGTTAGGTTACAAATGCAGTAATATATAAACAGAAAAGTAAAAAATGAGTTATACTAATATTATCACTGACCCAATGCTTTTTCCCCCTAATTTCAAATACTGTAACTCTTCCACTGAATGAAATTATAATCAATAATGATTTTAGAATTTAAACAGTAAGAATGAGAAATCAGCTAAGGAATACCGTATTTTTGGTGTATAAGACACCTTTTTCCCTCAAAAAAGAGCTGAAAATCTGGGTGCATCTTATACACTGAATACAGCATTTTTTGCCTCCCGAAATCCCGCCCCCTTTACCAAAATGGCTGTGCATAGCCTCTAAGAAGCTTTTAGAGAGCTCCTGGGAGTTTTACCACCCCAGTTCCCAGGAGCACTCTATAAGCTTCCTAAAGGCTATCCATGCCCTTTTTTTTTTTACGAAAAACAGGCCCATTTTCATGAAAAACTGGCCGTTTTTGGATCACTTAACCCCCTCCAGGAGCATTCTGCAAGCTCTATAAAGGCTATTCATGGCTTTTGGGGGGGGGGACAGGCCCATTTTTGCAAAAAACGGGCCATTTTGGGAGATTTGCAGAGTGCAAAACCTTGTTTTTTCCATCTTCAAAACCTTGCTGCGTCTTATACTCCGGTGCGTCTTATACTCTGAAAAATACAGTAAATGGTTATTAAACGGTGGCTTGGCCTGAGATATAAAATATATACTAAACCCCGGGTTTTGCTGCCTATTATAGCAGCCTATTTAATTTTAACATGCTCTCTCAGATTTGTAAGTGAAACATTACTCAGCATCATAAATCTAGTGTTTTGTTATCTTATTACCAAAAAAAAAAAGAAACCACTCGACTTTCATTGTTATATTTCCGTCTCTACATATTCAAACAGTTATTGGGATAGAGTAGAACAGTAAAAACTAATGTAGGACAATATGGTATGTTGTTGTTGTTGTTGTTGTTAGTTACAAAGTCATGTCCGACCCATCGCATCTCCATGGACAATGTTCCTCCAGGCCTTCCTGTCCTCTACCATCCTCTGGAGTCTATTTGAGCTCACACCGACTGCTTCGATGACTCCATCCAGCCACCTCATTCTCTGTTGTCCCCTTATACATCCTTCATAAATGAGACCCGATGTAGTGAAATGGTTAAGGTACTTGGCTAGAAATCATGAGACGGTGAGTTGTAGTCCTGCCTTAAATATGAAGCCATGGATGACCTTATGTCAGTTGCTCTCTCTCTCTCAGCCCTAGGAATCAGGAAATGGCAAACCACTTCTAAATAACGTTGCCAAGAAAATTGTAGGGATTAGTCCAGGCAGTCATCATGAGTCAACCCTGATTTGAAGGCGCAGCGACACATAAGAGCCGAGGTGGCGCAGTGGTTAGGGTGCAGTACTGCAGCCACTTCAGCTGACTGTTATCTGCAGTTCAGCGGTTCAAATCTCACCGGCTCAAGGTCGACTCAGCCTTCCATCCTTCCGAGGTGGGTGAAATGAGGACCCAGACTGTGGGGGCGATATGCTGACTCTGTAAACCGCTTAGAGAGGGCTGAAAGCCCTATGAAGCGGTATATAAGTCTAATTGCTATTGCTATTTGCACACGCTCAGAGTCACGCAGACACACCTTCCTAAATAGTTCTTTTTCCTGGTCTAATTTGCCCCAGCATCATCCAATTCAATGAATCCAGGGAAATGCCACTTCTAGAATCAAATCTGTTTTGTTCTCGATAGTTAAGCGGATCGTTGCCCTTCATGTCTTTTTCTTCACTTGTCCGTTGTTTCAACCAGGCCGCATTGCTGACCCTACCTCCTACCCCCCCCCGACAGCTTCCCACCCACCCCCATTCCTGTCATTCCTGAGCTTTTCAAGCCATCCACGTGTCATCCGCGAACTGCACTGAATCATAGATCTTCCTGAGAACATAGCCTGTTCTTCTGAACCTGTTATCTGATCTCTTCTAATTGACAGCTCTTGGTCTCAAAAAGGTATACGCTTACTTCCTCAAAAATTAAGTGAAAAATTGTGTTGCCCTATGGCTGTTCACAGCTTGCTGGATATGCAAAATTCCTGTTTCCTTACAGTGAGAAAATGGCTGGCTCAAGTAGGTATTTAATCTTTTCAGTGTGGAAATGGAAATGAGAAAAATGAATGGAAGAGAGGTTGGTATGTACACTAGAGTAGCCAAAGGGGCCACCAGTGACCATTGTTTTTGTTGGTCATTCCTGAAGCCAGTCTACAGTATAGTTTACTTCAGAGACACTACCCAGATCTGAACCTTTCCAGTACATTGAATGACAGCTACACAATGCAAGGCACTTTCCTAAAATCATCCGTCTGTTTGTGTATGTGTTACAGTGGTGGGTTTCAAAGAATTGTTGGAACCTACTCTGTGGGTGTGGCCTCCTTTGTGGGAGTGGCTTGCCGGCCATGTGATCTGGTGGGAGTGGCTTGCCGGCCATGTGTTTTCTTTCTTTCTTTCTTCTTTCTTTCTTTCTTTCTTTCTTCTCTTCCTTCCTTTGTCTCTCTGTCCCTTTTTTCTTTTTTCTTTCATCTCTCACTTTTTCTTTCTTTCTTTTTTCCTGTGTTTATTTATTCCTTTCTTTCTCTCTCTCTCTCTCTCTCTCTCTCTGTGTCAGTCTGTCTGTCTGTGTGTGTGTGTGTGTGTGTGTGTTTGTGTGTAGCAGTGGTGGGTTTCAAATTTTTTTGGAACCTCTTCTGTAGGTGTGGCCTGCTTTCCGGGTCCACTGGTGGAACCTCTTCTAACCGGTTCGGTAGATTTGACGAACCGGTTCTACCGAATAGGTGCGAACTGGTAGGAACCCCCTCTGGTGTGTTAGCATGTTTTTTCTAACTAAAAGACAAACTATTTTTAACTTTTTCTAATTAATTTTGAACTTACTAAAAATCATTTTGAAAAAAAATAATTGACTGATTAATTAAAATAAGACTTGGGTAAATCGCTCAATTATTGGAATCCAGTTTTAGACCTTTTTGCTTGAAATATGAGTAAACCTTTCCAAATGCTTAAACAGCCTTGAACACTGCATTTATATTGGAAGGAAGGTACAAATCCTCGTTAAAGATATAAAATAAATTAGCGAGTCTCCAATTTCTTTCAGAGCTGTTCTCCTGACTTAAATAAAGCTATGGTGTGAGCAATAGTGTTGCAAATAGGGAATAGTTGTGCATCCCTGGCTCTGATTTTTCACAAGCACAACATTGAAGGTAGTGCATCGAATCAAGGAATGATAATGTTGTAGCAGACAACATGTTTTCTCTTCCTGTATTCCATATCCTTGTTATTAAATCTGTGTCTAAATCTAATTATAATTGCCAAAAATAATGATGAAAAAGTGAAGGGAAGATATTGAAATGTGTGTATGAATATATATGAGAGAGAATGAAGGGGGAGAGCTCCCCCTATCCAAATCATGTCTGAGAATTCCTGTGAGATCCCTCTACACATCCTTCTCCTATTTTTGAGAAGGGGAGCTGGTCAATCTTTCCTCCTTCCCCCCCAACACACACTTCTCAAGCATTACTTGTTCCTATCACTGAATTATATTGGTCTAGTAAAGCCTTTTGGGAATTGGGGTAGTGCAATTCAGACAATATAATTCACTTATTAGTGCTGGCAAAGGACACAGACAGTTTGGAGAATCGGAAAGGGAACAAAATAAGGAAGGTCTCGAAGGGGAAATTTCTTGGATGGGAAAGGTTTAAGCAATACATCCTGACAACCAACTATCCTTGCAAATGCCCATTGTGCAATAGTATAACAGTACAATCACAGAATTTGGAACAGGTTTTAAAATCGACAACCCACAACTGCACTCTAAATTATTTGAGGCTCATAATTCAAATACGTGCTGCATTAAAATATCACCTGTAGTAAAAATTTTACACAGTTGCAAATAAGTGTTTAAAAAGCTATGAAGATTGTATGAGTACGAAAATGCAAAATGGGTTTGTTGACACATGTGAACAATCTTTCTTACGGCTTTTACCTTTTATTAAATTCCAAAAATGCATGACAGAATCATGCTGATAAAAAAATTTATATTTCAAAGTAAGCGACTACATTTTTTTATTTAATTTAAAAAAAAACATTTACAAATGTTTACTTCCCTCCCCACCCAACTCCCCCCCTCCCAACTTTCCCTCCCCCGACTTCCCAGAACCAATACAGGGTATAAATCTTTAACAAAATTCTAAAGTAAACTTAAAAATAAAAAATTAATATCCTCTATCATTTGAGCTTTAACTCCTCTTTGCTAGGCTAACTCTAAACGATTATGTCATTCCTTGTTGCCTCAGTCATAAGCTATCTGGAATTTCTTAGTCCCATATTATTTTCGGTATAGTCAATCCATCTTCTCCACTCCAATTTATATCTCTCATTGGAATGGTCCTTGAGATATGCTGAGATTTTAGCCATCTCTGCTAAGTTTGTTACTTTTAATGTCCATTCTTGAATAGTAGTCAAATCTTCCTTCTTCCAGTATTGCGCCACCAACAGTCTTGCTGCAGTTATTCAATGCAAAATCAAGTTGCGA
>NC_045548.1:3678133-3720478 GCF_009769535.1 Thamnophis elegans
AAATCTCCCGGCTCAAGGTTGACTCAGCCTTCCATCCTTCCGAGGTTGGTGAAATGAGGACCCACTGTGGGTGGCGCTATGCTGACTCTGTAAACCGCTTAGAGAGGGCTGAAAGCCCTATGAAGTATATAAGTATAACTGCTATTGCTACTGCTATTATCTGAAATCTTTTTAGTCAGGCTTTGTCATTCTTGAGGATTAGTCTCTTGCCCCAGGGGGGAAGCACGCCAAAGCCAAACTATTTGAGCTTCACTTTCAATATTGTTCTTCCCAAAGAAGAGTAAGGGTTGATTTCCTTAAAAAAAAAAATTGCAATGGAAGTCAAATTCCATGTTTTTCTTTCTGCTGAATCTCTAGATACAGTTCATAACTACTTTGCATCAGAAGATTTTAGATGCCCATTGCACATTTCAAAGGTTTCAAAAACAGGGACCCTGTCTTGAAACTCTGTTTTACACAAATTCTCCAGGGAATTCTCTACCTGGAATTCCCTGTGTTACCTTGAAATGACATTCTTCCCCCCCCCCAAAAAAAATCTAGTCATATGTAATTCAGTGTAAAGAAGCTCTGAAAGCCAAATTATTTTTTTCTGTGACTTAGTAAGATGTGAAACTGTGATTCAGTGATCTAAAACTTTAAAACGGTAGATTCTCAGTGAGAAATTAAATTAATGTATGCTCTGAGGTGAATAGGATAGTTAAAAGTACTAGAATATGGTTCTGGCATGATTCTAGATTTCCTTGTGACTTAAATTGACAGTTCAGAATTTGACCGTATGGGATATACAAGCCACACATGACGGATTTATGTCAAGTGTTGTTCCCTATGATTTGTGAGGTAACCTTTGTTAGTTAAATTGTTTTAAATATGTAAATATTTTTATTTATATATTTATAATGCATAATTAACAAGTAATTTATTATAACAAATAGACAGTAAAATTAGTAGAAATTGACCAAGACAAATTCTAGCAGAAAAAAAATTCTGTGATGTCCAAAAGAAAATTCTGTTTCGGAAGCACTTGTGTTTCAAAGGATGGTTTGTTGTCATGTTGTTATTTTAAATAGGAAATGCCTAATCATCTATAGCGGTTCTTGTATTATAAATATGATTTGCTGTAGTAGAAATGACAGGGTTTGGTTTCAAAGGGAGGAGGAATTGGGAATAAAAAATCCTTCCGAATCACGTTTGCGACAGATAAATGAATCCTCACTTTCATGGCAAACCTACATTAGAGAAGTGGGAAGTAGAGTTATAATTAAAAAAAATTTGAATTTGATACCACTTTTCTCACTGCATGAGAATTGTGAACACCTGAAAAAGAATATTGATATGTAATTTTACGGTTTAATAAAGGTAATATTTTTATTTCGTGTTCTTGAATGGTGAAGCTTATTGCTGGTCTGGAACACTTTACCTTCGTGACCCGACAAATGCGCAAATGTCAAAAGCGCGCCGACAAAAAGCGCGCGCTAAAACCGCGATGTCAAAAGCGCGCCAACAACAACGCGCCGACAAAAGCGCGCCGACAGAAGCGCAATTTAAGCTAAGGTAAGGTTTAGGGTTAGGGTTAGGGTTAGGGTTTGGTTAGGTTAGGGTTACGCTGCTTCTGTTGGCGCGCTGTTGTCGGCACGCTTCAGCGCTCATTCTCGGCGTTTTTATCACCGTGGTTTAGTCAGGCGCGGTTTTTGTCGTTCGCGCATTTGTGGTGGAACCTTTACCTTACATCAATTACATAAAACACTAATTAATGGAGGAAGAAACCCAGATTTGACCCTTGCACTTAAAATTAGCACGTCAAAGTAAATACCAATTGAGGCAGGATGTTAATGAGATCATTGTGGCCACAGAGTACGCTGATGATGACACCTTAAACGCTGCCAAATTTGCATCCCGATCCCTAGCTTCTAATGTCACCACTTTTATGGCTCAGACATTGGAACGCGGATATGCGCTCCAAGTGAAAGCTCACTTCTGCCCCCTTCAAGGGCAGCAAGTTGTTTGGGATTGAAAATAAGGACAAAAAGAAGTTTATGCTTCAGTCAATATGAAGTCTGATCATAAGGGCCCCCAGTCCTACAGGAACAGACCGTGGAGCTGATGTATTATGTATTATGGACTAAAAGAAATTGATTGTATGATATTTTTAATATACAATTCAGTTATCTATTGTATTTTTTTTGTGAACCATTTAGAAATTATTTTTGTATTGTGGCAAATGTTTAAATAATAAAAAGCAAATAATCACACCAGGGTTTTTTTTTTCGCACTTTATGATTACACTTAATCTCAGACCAAAATTAATATTTCGGATTATTGAGATCATAACTCCTAACCAGCTACTCAAATACAATCTCTATCATCCCGTTTAACAGAAGATTTGATTCCTATGGAAGGCAATCTGCAATCTCCAGCATATAATTGGTGTTCCCCGAAGAACTCATCCTTGAAGTTCAGAAGCACCCAGTTAGAAGTATCACATAATCAAAAAGGAATTTGGAGAATGGTGAGCAGATGTAATAGGAACTTGATGTTCAAAGCCTCATGTCATTCTCACACTCAACTTAGGTGGAATGTACCAGTTATTAAGCTGCTGAAAGAGGAGGCCTATTATCACAATTCTTTTGACCTGGGATATTATCACAATTCTTTTAACCTGTGCTATAAATATTAGAAAAAGCTAGTGGTCACAGTGCAAAAAAAGACATTATTTGCATGGGGGCAGGACATAGGAAGATATTGTAATTCCTATTTTTTAAGTTTTTTTTTTAATAGATCAAATTATCTTTCCATATAATGGTTGGATTCCAGAACCATTAGGACATAACGTCTTTAGTAGATATTAATCTGACGTGTAAAAACCAGAACTGTAATTCATATACATGATAATCTCTCTGTAGGACCATCTTCATATTAAATTATCTGAATACAATTCACACTTTTTCACAGTGATAGTGTTTCTTTCCAAAGGAAATATAAGATGATTGTTAGGAGAAGACCAACTGCATGCATTTTATTTTGCCTGTTTTTCATGGCAATTTGTCCAGTGGTCTAAAAAAATAATAGTATAGAGAGAAAACAGTGAAGCCCATTAATTCACCATGTTTACCCCCCAAAAATGTAATTGTTCTGTTCTCCCTCTTTACCTATATTTTGTATGTGCTGAGGAAGTTGGTTTTTTGAATTTTTAATATTTATGGAGAAAAAAATAGAATAAAAACTTTGCTTCAGAGAATATATAGAAGGCATTGATCTTATTTTCAGTATGCCCACTGGAAAAAACAGTGGCTTCTGTTAATCTTTCTGTATTGTGTGTTTTTATGCGCTCTCTTTATTGCACCAGTCCGTTCCGTAAATGATGATCTAAAAATTAAAGACGGGTGGCCAACAATTAATCCGAGAATTTAAAGTTACCTGGGGAATAAGTAAATTCAAAATTCTGTTCTTTACTCAGAAAACAGACTTTCTTGGCAGGATTCATTATGAATGCTTTCAGCAGAATCATCTGCCTTTTGACTGCCTCTGGTGTGGAAAGGCGCCATATCAGCATTCTAATCCAATTCAGGATTTGACAGAGCCCAAGGGAAGAATGCGTCAGTTTTAAGGAATCCCCCCCCCCCCCTACAAATCTTGGAAATCTTAACACATATAATATCTTGTCTATCTTAAGAATCAAATGTTCTCAAGTTCAACTTTCAGGAGTTGTTTTTTTTAAATTGCTTCTGTGTGTTGTGTATGTGCGTATTCCTAACCGCTATACAGCTTTTTAAGAGGAGCCAGTTAGGATTTGATTTGAAATTCAGATTGGCTGATAGGACATGTCAGTCAACAAAATGAAATTGAATTAGCTGTATATGATTGCCCTGTGCAAAAAGGTAGAGCTGAAAGATGATAAAGAATTGTTCTCTTGATATTTGGAATATTAGAATGTGTAAATTAACATAATTTCATTTATTGTAATTTTTTTTCCCTTGTCAACTAAGATGTTGAGTAATATTCTTGGCTTTTTCAACAGTTTTTAGAAGTTAGACTTTTCTTAGAAAATAGGTTAAATTCAATGTTTTCATTCTGAGGCAGGATTCAATGAAGTTCCATATTAGGACGAACGTATTAAATAATGGAGTACTTTAGGAGGACTAAATCTGAGGTTCATCATTTCACTTGGATTTGCATTGTCTATATGCTGTGAAAGCATAGTATTTTTTTAAAAAAAATTCTTAACATTTTTCCCACAAGCACGAGTCCTCTTTTTTTTCCAGAGCAACTATTCAAAATAGTATTTTTTTTGTTTGTTGATTTGTTTATAATGAATATTTAATGTTCATGTACTATTTTATTATTTTGAATAGCTGATCTGGAAAAAAGTAGTCAGTACTTGTTGATAAGCATTCTTAGCATGGAGAGGAGCAGAATGATATGATTGCTGTTCTAATTATGCCTGAAATTTGGATAACTTTGCTCATTTTTTTATCATGGAAAATACACAATTACAAGTAATTGTGTATTAAAAAACAAGTAATTTCATCATCATCTATTTAAATTCTCATGAAATAATGACTTGGATATTACAAGGAATTGAGTATAGGTAGTCCTCGGCTTATGATCATCACAATTGAGCCCCAAACTTCTTTTCTTAAGTGAGACATTTGTTAAGTGAGATTTTCCCAGTTTTATGACCTTTCTTGCCACAGTTGTTAAGTGAATCACTGCAGTTGATAACTTAGTAACTTGGTTGTTAAGTGAACCTGGATTCCTCTTTGCTTGTCCGAAGGTTGCAAAGTGATCACATGACATTGGGACTCACACAACGGTCATAAGTAGGAACCAGTTCATAAAGTCATAAAGTTCTGCGCATGTGTGGGCAGGATGGCCGCTGGTTCCCTCTCTGTCCGGTGGAGCAGAAAAACGCTAAAAAAACCGGCGTTTCAGATCGGACCCCTACAAAACAGGGTCCCTGCAACGGAGCGAGATCCAGGGGACCTGAATAATCAATCTCTCAGAGGGTCGACGCTCCCAAACGTTCCTTCTCCCATGCGGCAGCCTGGAGTGTGTTTTGCAGCTCGTTTAGGCTGGCGGAAATGGCGGCGCTTCGCTAAAGGCTTCGCTTCAGCGTTTAAGCCTTAGGCGTCTTAGGCATCTACAAACAGCTTCGGACCAGCGTTTTTACGATCTTTTATGGTCCCAGCTCTGGCCCATTTCCTCTGCTGATTGAGAGGACCCTGGTGTTTACTGTCTCCGGAGGATTACTGTTATCAAAGGAGGTGGGTGATTCGAACGAGGCTGGGTGAGGCAAGGCAGCTGGTTTTCTCCCGGCTGCTGTAGTCTCCCTAGGCGCCCCCCCCCTCCCTCTCTACTCTGGTGGATTTATTACTGGATGCTTTGGCGTTTTTGACATCTTTGGCCCTGTTTCCTGGTATCTCCTTAGACTCTGTTGACTGACTTATAGTGGGGTAGTTGGCCTAATATGGGGCGGTATAAGACCTGGCAGTCGGCCTTACAGCCACTACCACAGCCCCTTAACCTACCCCTAGGCCTTTTCTACAGCACGGCCTCTCTTTTTCTCCCTGGCCCTCGGTTTGCTCTTACTTTACGGGACTTCACCATATGATTCCTTACTTACGGCTACTGGACACTGGACACCGGACCTACGATCTAGTCCTGGTTGGTACGATCATTGCCGCCCGTTGCTGCTAAGAGACTCCGTCTTAGCCCCTTTGGTGCTCCTATCCCAAGACTACTTACACCACTTTTACCATCTACGCAAGAAGAGGAAGACAAAATCTTTTCCCCTTTTATATCTCTGCGAATCCACCGGACTGGACTTTATACGAACCCATCCACAGACTTTACCTGAACTTGCACATTTTTACATCTACAATCAATTGCGCAATTTTTAATTTCTCCCTTTCTTTTCATCTTTCTCTTCTTTCTTTGTATGGGATATGTGAGATATGTGTGAGATGAATGAATGGCCCACTTTTATAACCATATTGTTGTAAAATTTTGTGTTTTTTTTTTAACTTTCACGTGGGGACTGCTTGGAAGAGTATATGAGTACGCATGATTCGGAGGACCTGCCGGGAGATGCGGGGGCCACGGGTGGTTGAGGGGCTAGAGACATGGGAGAGGGTCGGGGTATTACGGTCGTAACAGGGAGAGGCAGATACGGCGGGGACTTTAGGGCAGGCCATTACCGGGGAAGGAGGGCTCGCTACATTACAGAGATCCCTCCTTCCGGCCCTAGGAGTCCCACTCCGAGACCATGGCGTAAGCAGTCAGGACCCTGGTCTCAGGCTGTTGTCGCTAAATGCCAGGTCTGTTGTACATAAAGCTCCTCTCGTCCGGGACTTAATTTTAGACGAGGGGCAGACCTGGCATGTATTACTGAGACCTGCTGGGCCCAGAGGGAGGAGTCCCCCTTGTAGAACTGTGCCCAGAAGGATTTCAGGTGCTACATCAGCCAAGAGCCCAGGGAAGGGGCTCATATTTTTTTCTTAATTGGCCAAACAATACAGTTATAAGTAATAAGAAAATCAAAACAGTTTTTTTTCATATTCAAATATGTAGTAGTGACTCATGTTGTCACTCCTTCTAGTTTACAATATGCACACTATATTTTGATTCTAATGAGAACATCTCTTAAGTTCTAATAAACAATCATTGCTTAACTTGCCTATTTTCCCCCAAAAAACTCAACAGATTAATTCCCTGTATATTTGGATTACTGCTGTTTTTAACCAGGTAATATCCTAAAACCAACAATCGGCTCACATTTCCAGTAAAGAAGAGCATCAAGACAAAATCATCTGGAGACATTTTTGAAATTCTCCTTCTGTTTAAAGGATCAATTTTAGTAGTCTCGTGTATAACATTCTTCAAAGGCATTCAAAGGAAAGAAGACATCTGAATTGATTATTGTATCAACAAAGTATTAAATCAAGTAGTGTAGTAGTGAATTGCTCATTCCTTGCAAATTATAAGACCATTGTATACCAAATAGAAACATTTGAGCTCCAACGTCGTTCTTCTGAGTTTTACTTCTACATTTCAGTGAGGAATAAAATCTGTAAGCAGGAGTATTGACAGGGAGTACAATAGCAATAGCAGTTAGACTTATATACCGCTTCATAGGGCTTTCAGCCCTCTCTAAGCGGTTTACAGAGTCAGCATATTGCCCCCACAGTCTGGGTCCTCATTTCACCCACCACGGAAGGATGGAAGGCTGAGTCAACCTTGAGCCGGTGAGATTAGAACCGCTGAACTGCAGATAACAGTCAGCTGAAGTGGCCTGCAGTACTGCACCCTAACCACTGCGCCACCTCGGCTCTTATACAAGCAAAAAATTCAACAGGGCAGCCATGACAATGTTATGGAAACTCTTCTTGGTTTTCATAGCAATAGCAATAGCAGTTAGACTTATAACCGCTTCATAGGGCTTTCAGCCCTCTCTAAGCGGTTTACAGAGTCAGCATATCGCCCCCAACAACAATCCGGGTCCTCATTTCACCCACCTCGGAAGGATGGAAGCTGAGTCAACTCTGAGCCGGTGAGATTTGAACAGCCGAACTGCAGGACTGCAGTCATCTGAAGTGGCCTGCAGTGCTGCATTTAACCACTGCGCCACCTCGGCTTCATGGTATCACATATGCAGTACACATTTAAAAAAAATCAGGCAGCTTTGATCTCACTGTCCTGATTACTACATTAACTTTTTTTTAACCGTACCTTACAGACAATCCATATATAACTTACAACTTTTCTGTCTTATGTAGGGATATTAAATACGATTCAGTATCATACTAATGCAATTTTTGGTGTGCTAAACTGACTTGAAGCCTACGAACAAATGTTGCCCATTTTGTAAGAGCATTGCCCTGAAAAGTATTACAAACATTGCTAAAAGCCAGGGGCTTGCTGTGACAGCAGTTAAGTAAACAGTGATAGCACATGCAAGAGCCTAACTATGTTCAAAGAATACATATAATTAAAAAGAATTTAAGAGATTAAGAGCTGTTGATGTAAGATTTCAGGGTTAATGCTTTATTCATTTGTTTTATGTATCAATTTATAAATTTGAAGTAAGTAAATGAGTTCAAATGAGCTGGGTATACTGGGTGAACAAATGAGTTCAATACCCAAGCAGAAAAATCTCTCCAGAGATGTGTAGCTTAGAGAATTGCAAACTGTTTAATAGGAAAGCAGTTTCCCACATTTGATTTACCAAGTGTAAACCATTGTATCAACTTGCTACCTTCTCTTAAATTACAATTGATATCTTCTTCCCATCTCCCTTCTCTATCTATAAACAAATTCGTAAAGCCTGGTAAAAATCCATTGAGCGTTAACAGAGATAATAATATGTTACGTATTTTAACGCTGATCAAATAATCCAACTTTAGATTCCTTCCTTTTACCTTGATCTTCAGTCCCTTCAAAATATCAGAGTACCTTATTTCTTTTCATTTCTTTTCTTTGTTCCTTCTCACAAAACTCTTTAAAGGTTTAGCCATTTTCTTTTGCAAATCTAATGTAGGAAAAATTATTCAGGTTACTCTCTTGGTTTGTTATGTCTATATCTGTTTTAATTATTAAGATATCAGCTGCTTTCTTATATATGTCTAGTGTAGCATCTTTTTCCATATCATTCTTGTTTTTAAATCCACTTCCAAACCAGACTCTGAATGATTTGGTCTGTTATTCAAAAGTATCATTCAGTATTTCCAAAGTTAAAATATTTTGCCTCATTCTTTATTAGTGCAGATTTAAGTGTTGTTCTCTTTTAATTGCAGTCTTTAACGTCTCCTGTTTCTTCTAGTTCCCAACCATAAAAGTCTCATCCTATCGTTAAAAACAACAACAGCGCAGCTGTTTGGAACACTTGGGGGTGATTTCAAGTCCTCTCCTTGTCTGGAAAGGAATTATAAGGTGCTGGTCTACTAAGAGCCGAGGTGGCGCAGTGGTTAGGGTGCAGTACTGCAGGCCACTTCAGCTGACTGCTATCTGCAGTTCAGCGGTTCAAATCTCACCGGCTCAAGGTTGACTCAGCCTTCCATCCTTCCGAGGTGGGTGAAATGAGGACCCAGACTGTGGGGGCGATATGCTGACTCTGTAAACCATTTGAGAGGGCTGAAAGCCCTATGAAGCTGTATATAAGTCTAACTGCTATTGCTATCTGGTCTTTATTCTATTGTGTCGTTGGCTCCACTAAAAAGGAGTTATCTTCAATTAGCATTTCCTTCACCCCAGAAGTACTTTTGAAAGAGTTCAAACTGTGTTTCTTAGATCCATTGTTGAACTTAGACATTGTGTTCCAGACACAATCCTATATCAATAAGATGTTGTGGGGTTTGTTGTTGTTGTTGTTTTGTTAGTTTCTAGAATAAGAACATTAACAAAGTAAATCGTTCCTCAAATCATTCTTTGAACAGTATTGCCTTACATAATTTGTTCCTACACCGCATGGGGATGGCTTTTAGATGGCTTTGAAGAAGATTAGCGGAACTCGTGAAGACGAATCTGTCAACAGCTGTTAGCTAAAAATAACTACTGGAATAGTTAAGACTCAAACGGAGTGCCTTTATAAATGCCAGCTCCTGAAGAACAATTGATGGGAATAGAATTATTGCTTTTCATTTTTTTGAAGCTGCTTATAGAACCATCTGGATAACGCATTGTTAGAAAACAGGATCCTTCCAGAAGAGCTGCACTTATATTTTCAGTTTAGTGCTAAAATTAAATGCAATTAAAAATAAATGCAAAGCTAGGTTTAAGACAAAAGCCTAATGCATTTTTTTTGGGGGGGGGGGGAGAGACAGCAACTCTTAAAATTATGTATAGTACTGGGGGAAAAGCACTGTCTTAAAAATATGAAGTGTGAGTCTCTTTGATTTTTAATTTTTCCACTGTTTGTGGACTTGGCAGTATTTTCTCTGAGCTATTCTCAGGATGGATTGTATATTCCAAAATTGTACAGCTGCATCAATATGTAGGTGTATAGTTTAAAAATAACCATTGTCTGTATCTTTATGCAACACAAGGCAGATAGTTTTTTTCACCAAGGTTTTCTAATGACATGGTATTTTGCTTTGCTATAAGACCTAAGTTGTTTATGTCTAACCACTCTGAGGTTTTACATTTGTTATGTTATTGTGTGCTTACCTTTCAGTGACTCTAAGCCTGTCAGCTGGAGGGGAAGGGGGAATGGTCTTTTAATCCTACTACATGTGAAAAACCCATGTGACCAGAGATCCGATCTATCTTTGTGAGTTAGTATATATTGCCTTTAAACAGAAGAATCTCCAATTATTCAATTCTTAGATCATTTTAGAGATTAAACTCGTAATCAGAAAAACGAGAAAATGACAAACCTCTCTTTTCCAATTGCTGGTAATACTTTTCCGGTTTTTGTTTAAATCTCTGGATGCAAACGTACCTATTCTTTCTTTCTATTCACTAACATCAAATGCATTCCCGACATGTTTATTGATAGAATATGTGTAAATTTGCGTAGCAATCTCCCCTCTCGACATGTATGGTTGTGCGACTGTTGTCTACTTTTATTATTTGTATTTTGTCTTTTATGTTCCCCTTTTTTTTTCCCCCCCTTGAATTGTTCGCCGCCCTGAGTCCTCCCGGAGAAGGGCGGCATACAAATAATCAAATACAAATACAAATACAAATCTTACTATGCCATGCAAATAAAATTTTGCATTATATGTATTTAACGATATAATATATTCCATATAGGACTCTTAAAATATACATTAATCAAGATAAAATGTGTTTGTGACTACTTTTATCTCAGTTAGAGGCATTTATTACCGGAGTCAGGATCTTCACCCCAACTGAGAATAAGAAACCAGATTCCGACTCGTGAGATGTGTGACAAATCTCTTTCACGATCCTTCTCCTGCCAGGAAACATATACAGATAATAAATGTGACCTTGGATGAAATAATGTGTGTAGCTGACTATAGAACCCATCTTTTTAATTCATCCTTTTTTTAAAAAAAATACAATATTTTCCCAAGCTGCTATTTTCGAATATCACTTTCTAATGAACAGATGCTTTTAAAAAGGGGAAGGGCAAGACAGAAAAATATCCAGGCATTATAAACATGTTTAGTATATTTATTTTCTTTCTGTAGTATGCTTTACGGTCACATAAAAAACCAAAAAAAGACTACAGTAGATGCCATCTCTAATTTGGGTAAGAATTTTGGGCAGGTTTTGCATTAATGGGTTTTTTTTTTCATCCTACATAGATGTCCTGGAGAAAGAAAGAAACTGAGGCATTTGAAGACGGCTCTAAAATCTATTTGTATTATTTGATAGAGGGGTGGTTGGTTTCCATGTGCCTTAAAGAAAAAAAGTGGGATCTCCAGCTTTTGATCCTTGGTGGCAGGGGTGGGTTTCAACCGGTTCGCGGCGGTCCCTGCGAACCGGTTGGTCGCCAAACCCGGAAGTAAGTAACTTCCGGGAACGGCGAAGGGCGCGCCCGCCCGCCTCGGTCCTTACCCCGGTTTTGACAAGTTCTGCGCTTCTACGCATGTGCATGACGCATACAGCGCCTGCACGATCATCCAGGAGCAGCTGGAGCAGCGTGCAGACACTAGTACGCATGCGTGCACTGCACGCGTGCACGAGGACGCCGCCGGCCCCGTTCCAACCGAACCGGTTGGAACGGGGCAAGAAACCCACCCCTGCTTGGTGGGAAGATGTTTCCATCTGCAGTGACAGAACAAGCAGAGGCTTTGACTTTAAGAGTTGGGGGGGGGGATATTGGTGTTGGTGCATTGTGTGTTTCACCCTCGTTGTTTAGGTAATTCTGAAGTGGTTGATGGTTCTGTGAGCGCCTGTCCTTTATAATTTTCCACAATGCCTTGATGGTTTTTATTCCAGTGACTTGTCTTTCCTGTCCTTAGGCTTAGGAAAGTAAGTTATCTACGCATTAATAATGATCTAGTATATTTCCTTATAGATTTTAGGGACCTTTCCTTACATAATTGGTGTTTTCTTTCATACTTTTGGATTTCTAATTTCTGTTTCCGTTAGTTGGCAATTGCTAAAACCAATCCCACGTGAAAAAGTATTCAAAGCCTTCTTGATTTTAATTGTCAATTTATTTATTCCTGCGCATTGTAATATTCATTCATTTACATATCTCTGTTTTTCCACTGTTGTGCAAACCGCTTCATAGGCTTTCAGCCCTCTCTAAGAGGTTTACAGAGTCAGCATATTGCCCCCAACAATCCGGGTCCTCATTTACCCACCTCGGAAGGATGGAAGACTGAGTCAACCCTGAGCCAGTGAGATTTGAACCGCTGAACTGCTGAACTAGCAGTCAGCTGAAGTGGCCTGCAGTACTGCACCCTAACCACTGCGCCACCTCAGCTCTTCTATTTCCAGCCTTCTCCAAATGTGCACAACTATAATCATCCAAGAAATATCTCATGTATTTTAGAAGATAGATGTGGGCGGGGGGGGGGGGGACCTGATTTGTATCATGCATTAAGGCCATAAATAGAAATACCCTGACATCAACATCGGCAGAAATTTGGGCAATGAGGAACAAAAAGCAGGTCATTTAAAAAACAGGTTGAGAAGTCCATATCAGTTTCCTGCACAATCTTTTAAAAGTGCATGCATATTGTGAAAGCATGGATACAAATACAATTTTTTTCTTTTCAATGTGTGCAGAACCTGGCTTCTAAAATACATGAGGCATTTCTTGGAATATATGTGAACTCTATTATAGATTTTCAGTTCTCCTAACACATTCCCAGCGTTCATTTTTCCATGTGTTTGCTTTTTATATATGTATATATATATAATTCAAAAGTTTTATTTCTTTTAAGACAAACATTTCATCATTCCTCAATCAGTAAGATATCGAAATACAATTTTTTGTGTGTCAAAATAGTTCTTGTGTAACCTAATGTATGCCCCTCCCTCCCTCCACCCCCCAACCTCCCTCCTCCTTCTCCCCCCCCCCTGACTTCCCAGAACCCGTACACGGTATGGATTTTTAACAAACACAGTCTAAAATCTATTGAGAAAAAAGAAATAAAGAAATTAATGACATTCTACATTGACCTTAGCTTCTTCTTGCTGAGCTAACTTTAAACAATTTAAATCATTTCTGATCTTAAGCATAGGCTAACTGGAGTTTCTTGGTCCCGTGTTTATTTTGTATATAGTCAATCCATTTTTTCCAGTCTCGTTTATATCTCTCATTTGAGTGATCTTTAAGATATGCCGATATTTTAGCCATCTCGGCTAAGTTTGTAAGTTTGTGTTTCTTAATGGACAGAAATCAAAAGTATGAAGCCACTTTTTTTTTTCAAATTACTCAATCAACGTAGCAAAGATAGTTAAGTGCCTTTCCACACACTTCGCTGATTGATTGCAGTGGCAGATAACTGAAACGGCTTCCTATTTTTGGCAAAGCAAGTTGCCTGGAGTTTTTAGCATGTCATGCTTCTCTTCCATCCTCTTCTCTCCTTCCCAAATATTGATTTAAAAAAATAATAATATAAACTAAGAAAAGGAAAAAAAAAGTAATGAAAAGGGTGAAAAAAGTAGAAAAATGAAATAGAAAAGATATATAAAATATACTCTTCCCTCCTTTCAGACAAATATAAACAACTGGGCTAATTTGACACGTTCTCTAATATCATTCTTCATCAACAGTCAAATTACAAAAAAAACCAACCATCATTCAATCCTTATCAGTAAAAGTCTATTAAGAGCTATCAGAAATATTAACATGCATATTTAATCATAATCAAAATTCAATTTTACGGTCCAAACTTATCCTTTTCTGTAAGAAATAAAGCAGAAGAAATCTCTTCCTACTTATAAATAAATCTTTAAAGCCCCATCATACAATCATGGTAAAAAGAAATCCCATCGACAGTTACCAGAAACCATAAGAAATATACTTTAACTCTTGTCCGACAGATTACTGTATAAATTTTCCTTTCATTTTTTTTAAATAAATCTTTAGTCCCACAAAACAGTATCCCATAAATTAACTTCTTATCACAATTTTTTGTCTTCTTCCAGAATAGTTTGAGCAATTCTTCTTTGTCTCTTATTAGCAAGAGTTTCCTTGGTTCCACACATTCCTTTTTGTAAATCCAAAGTATTAAGGCTTTCCAAGTCACTCTTCTGGTTTACTTGTAAATCCATTTTGGCATTGTTTTTCTGTATCATTCTCAAGTTCTGGCATATTTATATAAAATGTTGACATCCGCAACATCTTTTTCCATGCCATTTAACAGTCCAGAATTGTTTGAACTCCAAATCCACATTCATCAGTCTTTATTTCATCCAGTAAAATCTGTTTTTTTCTTCATCCTCTGCTATAGTTTTGCCCAATTTATAAGATGCAAATAAACGGCCTTAGAAAATTGTTCCCAAACTGCCATAATTTCTTCTATAGTCAAATAGAGTTACTAATTAATCGGCCCTGTTTCTTTTAAGAATAATCTTTTGTTCTCCCCTTCAAGTTGCTTCTTATCATCTGTTTATTTCCAACCAGTATGACTTTTGCAAAGTTTTTATAATTCATATCAAAGACTTCATGTACTGTTTTATCAATTTTAAGCATCCCACAGGAAATATTCTTTCAAGTCCACCTAACCTTTTAACTTTCCAAAATCAACATTTTCATCCTCATTTTTTTCTATTTTCCAAAAATTAAAGCCTCTCTTATTAAAACTTGTTTAGAACCCTCTTCTAAATCTCCTGGTAGAATACAACATGTCTTTTGGAAAGTTCTTAACGCCAAAGAAACCAGTAATAAGTAATCCCTAAAAGAATTAATAGAGAAGTGGACAAATTTGGTTTCTCTTTAAAAGGTTAAAAGTCAACCATCACTTAGGCAAGAATATTAGTATTCCCCTCTCAAACCCACTGGAGAACGCTCTTTTATTATCTCTTCACAGGAAAAAATCTGTATGGAGTCAAAAATGGTAATCTAGTCCTTTTCCCTAATCCAGAGAGCTGTTCTGAGAAGCCGATCCCTTCACTTCTTCTCTTTTTCTGCAAAAAACAGAGTCATGCTTAATCCATCATGATACCCCAAAACTAAATATACTAGTTTATTTATTGATGAACTACCTGCCACACTTTTTTTTTAACTTAGCAATGGCAATTGAGTTCTTTTACTACTGCAAATAAAGTAGCTACTGTAATTGAAATTAAAATTCTTAATAAAATAATATTGAAAAAAGAAAGAAAGTCAAGATGTTATCCAGGATCACATAGTTAAAGTCCATCTCTTTTTTTTGATTGCATAATCTTGACATGTTTGACACTCCATGACTGCCCTGCTAAGTCTTATTAGTTATGAGTGGAGATGTATAGCAATATAACATTAATGTCTCAGACTGATTCTTCGAAGTACATAGCAGCTTCAAAGATACAATTTGAAGATTACAGATAGACATACTGTACTAGATTGCCTAATCACTATGTTTATTATAAAGTAGAGCTATCATATAAATAAAGTAACTGAAGTGGAAATGGAAATTATTAAATTTTGCAAAAGCCACTCCGCTCCAGTTAGACCCTGAAGACTTCTTGTTAACGATTGGTTTTGGAAACCTGGAAAAGAGCAGGAAATGAAGCCATCGGAGTTATTTATGGAAATCAGACTAAGTGGATTCTTAGTGGGTAGTCAGTGTGAAGATACATTTTAAAAAGAAGTTGGTAAATAATACCTGAAGCCAGGGCCTGACCGTCAGATGACATATCTCTTTGAAATTTGGAATGCAGAATAGCACAGAAAATTGAAAACGAATTGATATTCTGCGGTTGGACTTGTGAAACACTATTTTGTTATAGCTTAAGAAACAGAAATTTACTTTGTTTGTAAGAAGCCAGCAGCTAGTTACCAAATATATGAGCCAGTTACCAAATTCTCAAATCACGATCATGTGACCATGTACGGGTGATACAACCGCCAGAATTTCCAACATGTCATAAATGCCACTTATTCAGCATTATCATAACTTTGAAGGTTCAATGAATGAGGGGTTATAACTTGAGGGTTACCTGTGTATTTAATCTGCTCGTCTTTCTGACTAATAATAAATAATGTATATCATGAAAGAGAATTAAAAAGATAAGAATGCAAAGCTGGGGAAAATATTCTTTTAGAAATACAAGAGACAACTGACTGGGCTATTGAAATAAGATTAATAATGGGAAAATACTTTTGATTATGCTTGTTAATAGCAATAGCAATAGCAGTTAGATTTATATACCGCTTCATAGGGCTTTCAGCCCTCTCTAAGCGGTTTACAGAGTCAGCATTTATTGCCCCCACAGTCTGCGTCCTCATTTCACCCACCTCGGAAGGATGGAAGGCTGAGTCAACCTTGAGCCGGTGGGATTAGAACCGCCGAACTGCAGATAACAGTCAGCTGAAGTGGCCCGCAGTACTGCACCCTAACCACTGCGCCACCTCTTTGTCTTAGCCAACCATTATGCGTGCGCTTCCCGTGAAATCAATTTAGAATAATGCAACAAAATAAAGAGAAAAATCTCCCCAATATAAAACATTCTTGCAAGAAAAGGTTCGTTGTGAAGGATATGCCACAGGTAATAATGTTTAATAAAAATTATATTTTTTTTTAAAAAAGGATATGCCACGGTATTTAATGAATGGATATAAATGTAATTATATTTTATTCTTCAAATATTATCTGTTACTAACAGCTAAAATATGAAACTGTCAGTAGATCATCGAAATTAAATATAAGGAAGGCGTATCTCCTGGGTGGGTGGGGGAGAGAGCTAGATTAAAATTTATTTAGAATAGACTAATTATTTGAAAAGCTTTTTTATTAAAAAAAATAATGTATAGGAGCAACCGTTTTGAACATGCACAGATTCATCTTCTTCTTTAAAACTATATTAGGCTACTTTCCAAGTTGTGCTGACATCCTACATACTGGCTTTCAAAAAGACTGTCACCATCAATTTTTCCTTTTTAAGGGATTTTAATTCTTTCAGCATGTTCATATGGTTTTATAAAGCCCCAGATACATGGCAAATCCCTCTTGGTGTTGTAAGACAAGATTGCTGTTAAAAAATGTTTAGGCTTAGTCAGCTTCTTCTCACCACGAAGTCATGGGGACCCTGGGAAATCGTGTTTATACTAAGCTTAAATTGATAGGGCAAGTTTAATGCAGTCGGGTCAAAGGTACAACTGCTTAGCTCGTCTCATCAACTGCTCAGGTTTCAACGTCGGTTTATAAGCAAAAGGCCTCTAATGATAACATCTGGCTGCTAACTCAGGGACCCTGCTTTTTTAAATGCCATGATTGAACGTAATTCAATGTGGGGAGGGGGCCGAACCTTAAGGGCGGCTTAATTCCTTGAATTATATGGTTCCAACTAGATAAGATAGAAACGCCAGGCTTTTTGATTGATTTCATGACGGTTACCAACTCTTTTCTTTTTCTCCCCTGTCACGCCAAGATATTTATGTGAAGTGGAAACATTCGGAAAAAGCTTTCCGGCCTTGTGAAAAAGGACAGCTTGTTGGCGTTCTGAATTTTTAAAAAATGTCAAGTCGTTTAGCCTTAGTATTCTTAGCACTTAATTAAGAAGCTGAATTCAGAGAGATGATTTTGAAACGTACGATAGTATTCAAACTTAATCAAACCTAACTGGAAATTAGATTGATCTAGACTGTTTTAACCACAAGCCAGAGCCAACTAATTATATTGAATCAGATAATTTAGTTTAGAAACAAGAGAATTTTAGTTGACTCCATGCTGCTTCAACTATTCTTACCCTTAATGAATTTTATATATATATAATGCAATACGATAACTCTCAAAGACATGCTCAAACTGCTTTTACGAAATGCAATTCACAGATATGTCCACATTAAGTGAATTTTATCTCAGTCTTTTTTATCAGTTTTCTTGCAAGAATGTTTTATATTGGGGGGGGGGATTTTTCTCTTAATTTTGTTGCATTATTCTAAATTGATTTCACGGGAAGCACACGCATAATGGTTGCTAAGACAAGATATCATTGCATCATTGCATCTTAGTGCTCACATTATGGTACGTCCAAACCAGTGGTGCAATTCATCCCATTCTATCCGGTTCGGGCAAACTGGTAGCAGTGGCGGTGGAAGGCTCCGCCCACCCACCCAGACGTCATCATCAGCAGTGGGTTCCTACCAGTTGGGACCAGTTTCGGCCAAATAGGTAATAACTCAACCTGCCACAACCCCGAATCGATTCTCTCGGCAGCACTGTAGGCACCACCATCTTGTTTTTGCTTCTGTGCATTTTTTAGTGCTGTGCATGTGCGCATAGCACGCATCAAGCGTGCAAAGCACGCACGCAGATGGCCATCCCTGAGCAAACCGGCAGTAGCAGCATCCGGAACCCCCTCTAGCCATCATTTCCTGTTTTTGATGCTCACATTTGCAAACCGGTAGCGAAGGTAGTTGATTTCACCCCTGGTCCAAACATATGACTGGAGAAATTCTTAGTTGATGCCATGCAATTTAATTATATAGGCATGCCCGCCTGAATTAACATGTAAAAGCAACCTCTGAAAGAGAAAAATGCATCATATCACAAATATATTGTGTTTGTGGGGAACAGAAATTCCATAATACAATACAGCAAAATTAAAAATTCTGGAATCCGAATTAATCAAAAGCATCTTCAGCATGATACTCACATTTCAAAAATCATAGGGTTGCAGGTTGTCTTCCGGGTGCGATTCAAGGTACTAATTATGACCTCTAAAGCGCTCCATGGCTTAGGCCCAGGATACCTGCGAGACCACCTACTGCCACCGGTAGCTTCCCATCGTCCATGCGATCCCACAGAGTTGGCCTCCTCAGAGTGCTGTCGGCCAGACAGAGTCGGCTAGCAACCCCCAGGGGGAGAGCCTTCTCTGTGGGAGCGCCTTCCCTCTGGAATGAGCTGCTCCCGGAGCTTCGTATAATCCCTGATCTCCGGTCCTTCCGACGCGCCCTAAAAACTTGGCTTTTCCAGCAAGCCAGCCTGGCCTGAACAAAACAAAATAAATTATTGAGTATTGTTAATTTTAATCAAATTCCTTTGTTAAAATGTTATTGTTAATCTTAATTGGGTTTGTTTTTTGGATATTTTATCTATTTTTTTAAAAAACTTTTGTAATATGTGATTTTTTTTAATGTTGTACGCCGCACTGAGTCCTTGGGAGAAGGGCGGGCATATAAATCCAATAAACCAAACCAAACCATTGACTAGTGCAATGTAAGAATTCATCTCCTTCAACTGAGTTTAGCTCCTATTGACTTCATAGACACATCTATGGAGTTAATGCCACATAAATTGATGTCGAAAAGCTTATTTATGCAGGAAGTAAAGAGTTGTGTGTTGCCCTTCACTTTAATGATCTACATATTGCATAGCAAAATCAATAGCTTCAGAATTCCAATGATTATTACTTTTGCATATTTTTTCATCTCTAAACCGCATTTGTTCCAAATATATAGGGATTTCTATTTATACTTCAGTCAAAGGTTAGCTTGAGGTATTCCTTTCTTGTAATATATGCTCATGGTTTAATGCTTACATTACTCATTTACATTTGTTCCTTCAAAGAAAGGCTGAAATCTTTTTAAAGCCATAAGAATTATATACAGTGAAACTGTCACAGTATAAACTTTCTTTGAGGATATTAACAAAACCTAAACTACCAACCGTTATGTCGGTGAATCATATTCTGTCCAAGAATGTTTCCTTTTTAATGCTCATAGTAAAATCCAAATATATCTCTGCATGTCTCGTGATGATATATTTATACGCTACATATGTAGGATAAAAAGTAACAGATGAACTGAATATTATGGAATTAAATTGTGTCAGCGCTATTGTAACGTATGTTTTCCTGCACTCCAGGCCATAATTTCGCTAAGTAAAAAGCAAGTAGAAAAAAGAAAGCTCCTATTTTGATATAATTATGAATATTTAAAATTAAGCATTTGGTTTCTAAATTAAAGCTTGCTTTTTCCTCTCTTCCACACCTCCGCAAACCTCTTCATTCCCTCCCCTATTTGGCAACAGCCACTTACCAGCTTGTGGGCTGTGAATTTGCCGGGTTTTTACTAACCTTGGTTGCGAGGGCGTTTGCAGGAGATTGCTTCACCATAGGATTCACTTTAACAGGAATATGCCTCACTAAGCAATGCAGTTGCTTTTTATGAGTGTATCTCTTAGCAATGGAAATTCCAGTGTCAATTGCCATGATAAGTCAAGGACTATCTGTATTTTATTATTTTATTTTTTTCTATTCTATTCTATTCTTCCAGGGCACCTGCGGGGGCAAAAAACAAATCATCAAGATTGCAGTTGCAAACTACACAACCAAACCGCTACCTATTTTTATATCCAACACGCGTTAAAAAAGAGCGATGATCTTCAGTCAATAGTCACGGCCCTCATGCTGACTGTTTTACACTTATACCCTGCAGATACTTCTCTTTTAATCACTAGATGGGCATCATCTTCCTTGAGTTATGTGGAGCCATTCATGCAAGGAAAAAAAACACCAGTTTCCTCCTTTACTTACTCCTTAGGAATTAATATGCAGCATCTGATAAAATACTTGGTGACCCATAACCAGTTATAATAAAAATTGGCATTCGTGGTGCCACAAGGTTGTGGTGCAAGAGATACATTTATCCTCAGACCAGTGGTGGGTTTCAAAAATTGTTCGAACCTACTCTGTGGGTGTGGCCTCCTTTGTGGGAGTGGCTTGCCGCCCATGTGACCGGATATGAAGATGCCGACGACGACTTGTCAGAACACCTTAAATTCCCTCTTACACAGCACTGGCATGCATCAGAATATGATGTAAACGTGTTTTTTAAAAGGCATCTTTGGTTTTGCGTTAAAACAACTTCAACACACGCAATGTTCCGATTGCACCACAAACGCAGGAGTCATCCTTACCTTTCACAGAGGCCCTGAGTTTATAAATAGGAGCATGATAGTGTAGAATAATCATATCCAAGGACCAGTGGTGGGTTTCAAAAATTGTTTGAACCTACTCTGTGGTGTGGCCTCCTTTGTGGGAGTGGCTTGCCGCTCATGTGACCGGATGGGAGTGGCTTGCCGCCCATGTGACCGGATATGAAGATGCCGACGACACTTGTCAGAACCACCTTAAATTACCTCACACACAGCACTGGCATGCATAAGAACAGGATGTAAACTTGTTTTTTAAAAGGCATCTTTGGTTTGCGTTAAAACAACTTCAACACACGCAATGTTCCGATTGCCCACAACGCAGGAGTCATCCTTACCTTTCACAGAGGCACTGAGTTTTATAAATATGAGCATGATAGTGTAGAATAATCCTATCCAAGGACCAGTGGTGGGTTTTCAAAAAATTGTTCGAACCTACTCTGTGGGTGTGGCCTCCTTTGTGGGGAGTGGCTTGCCACCCATATGACCGGATGGGAGTGGCTTGCTGCCCATGTGACCGGATATGAAGATGCCGACGACACTTGTCAGAACCACCTTAAATCAACCTCCCCACACAGCACTGGCATGCATAAGAATATGATGTAAACTTGTTTTTTAAAAGGCATCTTTGGTTTGCGTTAAAACAACTTCAACACACGCAATGTTTGATTGCACCACAAACGCAGTAGTCATCCTTACCTTTCACAGAGGCACCGAGTTTATAATAGGAGCATGATAGTGTAGAATAATCATATCCAAGGACCAGTGGTGGGTTTCAAAAAAGTTTGGACCCTCTTCTGTAGGTGTGGCCTGCTTTCCGGGTCCACTGGGGAACCCTCTTCTAACCGGTCGGTAGATTTGACGAACCGTTCTACCGAATAGGTGCGAACTGGTAGGAACCCCCACCTCTGCCTCAGACACAAAGACTTTGAAACCATCTGCGAAGTGTTCTCCATGAGCTCTTACATTAAACGCAGCTAATTTCTGTTTTAAAATATAAATTTCTGTGGTGATGTTATAAAACGGCTCTTTTGAAAAAACTAATGTTTCATGAACATGAATGCATCTAGTATAGTGCATATAATGCAAAAAACCTGAAAGTTAAACCTCTTGGCATTTGCAAGAAGCCTGAAGGCTGTACACAGTCACCAGCTAATGGAGCACATTGCAACCAGCTTCATCCCCAATACAGAAGTTGTCAGCGTTCCAAGTATCATGTAGAATTAAATCAGAGTCCAAGGCAAACGATCCTTAAAGTTCCAATTTAATAAAGCAGACATCTTAGGCACATCGGTGTTAATCCCATTCTGGAAATTGGGATCAGAATCCCACCCAGTTAAAAGTTTGTGATCTTGTCCCCACACCCACAATCCATCACATGGTCCAATCTTCTTCTTCCACGCTGGCGTCTTCACCCAGCTGCTTCCCGTCAGGTGTAAAAGTGCGGAGACAAAGATGACCTTGGCTTCTAGAAAAGAATGATAACAATACATTCCACAATCCTACTCCTGTCTATTCCCCCCTCCCATCAACTATACTAATGAAACAGCGTAATGAATAAGAGAAAGTGTGGCAGGCCAAGATTCTAAAAGGAATATAATTGCAGGCCTGACAGAAGTGTTGATGTGTCCCATTTCAAGTTCAGACATGCGCCAAGCCATTTAGGTTAAATTCCTAGAATAGAACTGCATAATCACTGCAGCCTGAGTTTCATATTGTGAGCAATCACTTTTCCGTAGGCCTGAATTCAGTCATGTGTAGACTGAAGTTAATTATCGTGGTTCAATTATCTATGGACATTTTTATCCCAGATAATTCAGAAGGAGAACCCTTACAAGGATGTGAAGTTTTCCAAGTCGGTTGCTATGGGAATCAATTTGAAGCAGCCTCTTTTCAATATTTCTACCATCATTTTTAGAAACAAAAATTAAATCAGTGAATAACTATAGCCACAACATAGAAACCTCCACTCTGTAAGAAAATATCCACATTACTGCTACTAAATATGGATGGAGCAAATGCTCGGGAGGTTCTTGTTGTAAGAATTCCTCCTCATTTTTCCTCTTCCACAACAACACACGCATGAAGTTGTGGAAGTAGAGTTACATTAACCAAGATAACAGACCTGTTCTAATGGCCCACTTTCAATCAACCAGCCAGGTGGAGCAAAGCATAAATTGGCACTATCACTTATCAGCACTATGGAATTCATATCATTAGAACAGATTTCCGAGCATTCTAGACTTATTCAAAGTAGGCACATAATGGATAGGAGACATGTAAATTGGAATAAATTATGAAGTGCTGATTTCTATGCAGTGCCTCAAAGCACTTACTCAAGCCATTGTGAAGCCCCAATGAAATAAGACCAGGTTGCAGGCTGAATAATGATGGGTGAAGTTTGTGATAAAAATAGGAGCATTTTTTTAGTTGGACTTCTAAAATCTTGATAAAATTATTATACCAGCCCAGGTTTCTTTCCAAAATAGCATCAGAAATGAAATTCTGTTTTGGCATAAACTAAAATTATATATATAGAAATATATATTCTTCTGTCTAATTTAAATTTAAGTATTTCAGCTATTTATTCAGCGAATATAAACCCACATTTTTCAGGATCAATTATATGGTTTTCGTATCTCTTCTGGTTATGCTGTGTGAATCGAATCTTAATCATTTTTTCAGGATTATTTAGTGAATATTAATATTAAGTGAACACTTAAAAGATAAAGGTTTCCCCACACTTGCATTCTGGTTGTTTCCGGCTCTAGGGGCGCTGCTCATTTCCGTTTCAAAGCCGAAGAGCCAGCGCTGTCCAAAGATGATATCCGTGGTCACGTGGCCGGCATGACTAAACACCGAAGGCACACGGAATGCTGTTACCTTCCCCCAAAGGTGGTCCCTATTTTTCTACTTGCATTTTTACATATTTTCAAACTGCTAGGTTGGCAGAAGCTGGGACAAGTCCTTGTCTTGTGTACTTAAATCTCACTTGAGCTGGGGAACTTTTTAATTTATTATTTATTATTTATTCATTAGACTTATATACCGCTTCATAGAGCTTTTAGCCCTCTCTAAGCGGTTTGCAGATTTTTAGCAAATTGAGTCAAGCAAATTGCCCCACAGTCTGGGTCCTCATTTCACCCACCTCGGAAGGATGGAAGGCTGAGCAACCTTGAGCCGGTGAGATTTGAACCGCTGAACTGCAGATAACATTCAGCTGAAGTGGCCTGCAGTACTGCACCCTAACCACTGCCCACCTCGGCCTCTTAATATCCAAGAGTTGTACTGAAAACAGGGGTGGGTGTGGGTCGAAGTGGCAACATGGACAAGAGCGTAATACAGATAGACCTCGACTTACAAACAGTTCATTTAGTGACAGAAGTTACAATGGGCACTGAAAAAAAGGTGAATTATGATCGTTTTTCACACTTAACAACCATTGCAGGATCCCCATGATCATGTGATCAAATTGTGACCGGATATGAAGATGCCGACGACAACTTGTCAGAACCACCTTAAAGTACCTCACACACAGCACTGGCATGCATAAGAAGAGGATGTAAACTTGTTTGTTTAAAAGGCATCTTTGGTTTGCGTTAAAACAACGTTCAACACATGCAATGTTCTGATTGCACCACAAACGCAGCAGTCATCCTTACCTTCCACAGAGACACTGAGTTTTATAAATATGAGCATAATAGTGTAGAATAATAATATCCAAGAGAAAGTATTTTTTTTAAATGTATTAAGCCTATTTAGGAAATATGTGTTATTTTTACGGCCCTTTAAAGATAGGAAACCACACTGCAGTTTTTCAGTAGTACAGTTGATGGTATATAAGGAACCAATTTGGGATTGGCATGGAGCCCTGGCCCCGTGTGGTTACTTACTTTGCTTTATTTTAATCTACATTGTCTTTACGCGACCATTTCAATATCATCTCTGCATAACCGTATCAGACATTATCTTGCAAAAACAATGGGCAGATAGTTTAGTTTGGCCGTTTGTTTTCTGATAATCTTTCATCTTGGGCATTTTCTGCAAATCATTTTTTTAAAAAAAGAACATTTTTATTTGGAATATGTTACCATGATATTTGTTTATGATACCATTGCTTTCCCATTAAAAGTTTGTAGAAATAATCAATGTATCTGTTACATACTTTTTAAATGTAAACAATTCAGCAAAGAAGCAGAAGAAGCCAAAAAGAAAGGATTCAGGAAGAAAGAAGTCTTCTATTTTGCAAAACTACTGCAATGCGCTCTACATGGGGCAGCCCTTGAAGAGCGTTCGGAGACTCCAGCTGGTCCAGAATGCAGCCCGCGCGAGTGATTGTGGGTGCACCCCGGTACACCCACGTTACACCTATCCTCCGCGAGCTGCACTGGCTACCTATTGGTCTCCGGATACGCTTCAGGTTGCTAGTTATTACTTATAAAGCCCTACATGGTATTGGACCTGGGTACTTGAGAAGACCGCCTGCTGCCATTACCTCCCACAGACCCATTCGATCCCACAGATTAGGCCTCCTCCGAATTCCATCTGCCGGCCAATGTCGGCTGGCGACTACTCGGAGGAGGGCCTCTCTGTGGCTGCCCCGGCCCTTTGGAACGAGCTCCCCGTTGGAGATTCGGACCCTCTCCACCCTTCGGGCCTTCCGGACGGCCATGAAGACCCAGCAAGCCTGGGGTTGAGTTCCCCCCCCCTACTTGAATTTGCTGTGTCCTGTTGTGCTTTAAATTGTTCGTATTGTCTGATTGTCTTTGTCTTACTTTTTGTAATTTCCCCTCCGTGGCTTTGTTCAGCCGCCCCGAGTCCCTTCGGGGAATAGGGCGGCCTACAAATTGAATAAACTCCAAACTCCAAGTACATAAACTTCAGGGTGGGTTTTTTAAAAATTTAGCAGATTTATCCATTCATTCTTGGACAAATTGCTGCAGAAAATTTCAATAAAATTATGTAACACTGATAATTTGCACAATATTTATTTTAATATTGCTACTATGTGGGTCTTAATTAGGAGTCTGAATTTAAATTTTACAAAATGCACATAGCAAATGTCTCTCTTATTACTTTAAGTCTGGTACTAATTATTTTTTTTGTTCCATTTTGGGCAAACCCTGAAGCAAGTTAATAGAATACGCTTCTTCAAGAATAAAAGAGAGATCCTACTAAGAATTCAGATTATAATCAGGTTAAATTCAGTTTCCTATTAACTTGGCTGTTTAGCTGTTCATGCTATTGTACATTAATGTCTTTATAAAGTTATTAAAGGTTCAATTAGAATAATTCCGTTACAAGGTTTCACTTTGGGGAGCGTGGCTCAGTGGCCAAGCACACTGAGCTTTCGATCAGAAAGGGTCGGCGATTCAGCGGTTTCGATCCCTACGCTGCGTAACGAGTGAGTTGTCCGTTACTTGTCCCAGCTTCTGCAACCTAGCAGTTCGAAAATATGTAAATAATGGCAAGTAGAAAAAAATAGGTAACCACCTTTGGTGGGACGGTACAGCATTCCATGTACCTTCGGGTGTTTAGTCCACAGCCGGCCACATGACCACGGAGATTGTCTTCAACAGCGTCTGGCTCTTCGGCTTTGAAACGGAAATGAGCAGCGCCCCCTAGAGCTGGAAACAACCAGAACGCAAGTGTGGGGGAAACCTTTATCTTTTAAGTGTTTCGCGTTAATAGTAATATTCACTAAATAATCCTGAAAAAATGATTAAGATTCGATTCACACAGCATACCAGAAGAGGATACGAAACCATATAATTGATCCTGAAAAAACGTGGGTTTATATTAGCTGAAGTAAATTAGCTGAAATACTTAAATTTAAATTAGACAGAAGACAGGAAAATAACTCTCTATACTATTTGCTTTGGGCCCCAAATAAGTTGAGCAAGAGTGCAATTTATAGTTCCTCATGTAAAACATATTAATATCCATGCCTCTCTCCTCAGAGGAAGGAGGCTTAGCTACCCATATTACGTTATGTACCTTCGAGAGGAGTCAACTTGCATGCAAGCTTCATGGTTTTGGCTGCCAATTAATAGTATCTATGATTCTTATACCTGATACTCCCTACACCTTAGAAGAAGAGGAATTCCTTCTGGTTGGTATATATTGTAGCAGTGTTAGCGGTGTTAACAGCAGTGCAAAATCATAGAGGATTAAAGCCTACAAAGAACCAGTTAAGTCACCCGTTAAGTGTCAGGAAGCGAAAGACGCACTGTGAAAAACAAGAACTTCAAGAATTTCTAAAAGTTTCCTACAGTATTAGAAGCACTGCTAGGTTACTGAATGCAACACATTGTCACGTTCTGTGGCAGAGGGATTTTTTCTTCCAATTGTGATTCCTTGGATTCACGTGTTCAGCGTAACCCAGTTCCATAATAGCAATAGCAGTTAGACTTATATACCGCTTCCTAGGGCTTTCAGCCCCTCTCTTAAGCGGTTTACAGATCAGCATATCGCCCCCAACAACAATCGGGTCCTCTTTAACCACATCGGAAGGAATGGAAGGCTGAGTCAACCTTGAGCAGTGAGATTTGAACAGCCGAACTGCAGCACTGCAGTCAGCTGAAGTAGCCTGCAGTACTGCATTTAACACTGCGCCACCGTCGGCTCTTGCAAGAGGGCATTTTCATTTCTGTTCTCTAAATTAGCCCCAAGTATGTGAAGCCATGTCTCACTTTTATAGGAAGTCAAGGCATATGCAAAACTCCAACTTTTGGTAACTCCACATCTTCGAGAAAGATCAGGAAGGTTGCAAGTGTGAGTGACAAGAGGCAGCAGATCTTTGTAGTCAAGATACCTCCAGGCCTACCTTTCTGGGTAAGAATCAATTCTGCCACAAACATACAAATATTAACATTGCCGCAGCAGTAATTCTAGCCCCACTCCTATATAAATCAGTGTTTTTGGAATGCTTTTAGGAAACCCATATCTATGGTGAGACCAACATTTTAGATCAGCCCTTCAGATAATGTTGGAGTTCATTTCCCATGAGCACATCTCAACATGGGTAGCAGACATGAGAATTGTTACTCCATAAATATCTGGAGGCTCAAAGCTTTGGAGGGCTTGGACATATTTTCTGACGCTGCTTTTTCAACCATCTAAACTTGTTACTTAGTCAGGATAAAAAAGTGCCTTAAATAGTAGATACTGTAAATATATCTTTTTTTTAAAAATCTGCTGTTATTTTTTCTTTCTATCAATGCCATAATAGACTAATACATTTAAAATGAAGCTCTGGAACAGCGAATTCCAGAGAACAATTAAGGGAGTAACATTTTAAGATGCCAAGCAATGTGAAGGATTCTTTGCAATTCAATAGACAAAAGTAACAGCTTTAGCAGGTTACTAACAGGTTTACCAAGTAACAGGTAACAGGTTTAGCTTACAGATAAACCTTACAGTTTGGTTACATCTGCTACATTTAATATTTATCTTCAACAATTAACACTTTATTTATGAAGCAGTGATTCTTCACCAGGCGCACCATTATGTGCACCATTTTGTAATTGAAAAGGGTAGGAAAATGCAAAGATCAATAGTGGCAATATATTATATTACTGTAACGCGCTCTACATGGGGCTTCCCCTGAAGAGTGTTCGAAGACTTCAGTTAGTCCAGAATGCAGCCGCGCGACGATTGTGGGTGCACCTAGGTACACCCACGGCACACCTATCCTCCGCGATGCTGCACTGGCTACCCATTAGTCTCCAGACCGCTTCAAGATGCTGGTCATTACCTATAAAGCCCTACATGGCATCGGACCTGGGTACTTGAGAGACCGCCTCCTGCCGATTATCTCCCATAGACCGATTAGATCTCACAGGTTAGGTCTCCTCCGGATTCCATCTGCCAGCCAATGTCGGCTGGCGACTCCCGGGGGAGAGCCTTCTCTGTTGCAAGCTCCAACCCTCTGGAATGACCTCCCGTGGAGAGTCCGGACCCTTACTACCCTCCTGGCCTTCCACAAGCCACCAAGTCCTGGCTGCTCCAGCAGGCCGGGGGCTTGTGAAACATCCAGCCCCACGGAAATTGTGAGTGTTTGCGTTTCTGAAAGTGTTGTCTTTGTCTATTTATCCCCCTTCCCTTGTGTATTGTGGAGCCGCCCGGAGTCCTCGGGAGTGGGCGGCATACAAGACAAATAAACTAAACTAAACTAGTTTACAAATGCAAGAATTATTACTGCATAATTATTGTAGCTGTAACTTCACAAATATTTTTTTTTCCTTAAGTTGTTAAATTGAAACGGAAGTTTCCCTCTCTTCGTTTGGGTAAAATGTTAAGCATGGTAAAACTTGTCTGCATCATTCCTGATGCGGGTTCTATCTTTTGATTTTTGTTTCAATGCATTTACATAATTTACTTTGGATACATTTGTCCACGTCCATAACAAACGTTTGTAGGTACAAAAAAAAGGCAAGCTATTGTTCTTATTATTGGAATAGCGATTTGCTGTGTTCTACCAAGAACTGCCAATTGATCATAATCTATAAGAAAGAGCGTTGCATTGATGCATAACAAGGAACTTCTTTCTCAATTGTTCCTGTCTGGGCCATTCGGTGGAGAACTCAAAGGCCCGTCCTTTGCTTATATCTACAGGAAAGATGGCAGTCAGGCGAATTAATGAAATAATTCTCTGTCCTAACTTGCACGACAATCCTCTACATGGCAGCACTGGCGGAGGGAAGCTAATCCTTTGGGTTGCAGCTCCAGTGAATATCTAGCCAACTTCTCTTCTCATTGAAGTCCTTTGTTTCTTACCTTTATATTTTCAAGCTGGTTGCTATGATGCAATAATGCTTGAAGAACCTTGGGTGTGATATTCTTTGGAAAGGTCACCTCTGGGCCAACGTACTCCGTCGTGCAAATATCTCAATAATGCACCGATTGTCAATGACTAACTTGCTTAAGATGTACATAGTGTATTCATTGTCTTTCCTGGGAAATTCTTTCTCTTGGAAGCCAGTGAAGGCTTCTTTGATGCAAAGTACAAATATTCTATGTGTACGGTAGGTCTGTATACTATAGCAATGGTAAAATATTCCTATATCAAAATTGATTTTAATCACCCTGTTTCCCACCCACCCCCCAATAAGACCTCCTGGATTATAAGCCCAATCGGGCTTTTGAGCACATGCACTAAAATAAGCCCTCCCCTGAGAATAAGCCCTCTCTTGAAAATATTGCAGCCATGAGGTGACCACGCTCACCGCGTCCTGCACCTCAAAAACAATAAGACTTCCCTGAAAATAAGGCCAAGTGCTTATTTCAGGGGTCAAAATAAAATAAGACCCTGTCTTATTTTCAGGGAAACATGGTCAGATATACATAGTGAGGTTAGAAACCTTGATTTTTAAGGCTGTGTCCTAAATGGGTTAGTTTGACTATCACAAAATTTGCATTGATTAAAACGCATAGATCCTACTTACTAACACTATCCTTACAGGAGGGTCTATTATCTTTGAATTTGTTCTTGCAATTTTATCTTAAGCATATAGCTACATTTCCAAGCAAACTAGTGGGCTCCAGCTACTCAACTGTTATATTTTTTAGTAATGCTTTTGGAACACTTAATTTGCTAATTTGTAAATATAAATAATAGAAGATGCGGAAGATGCATTCTGCAACGTATCAGCTTCACATTTATATCTCGAATTAAAACAATATTTTTTTAACAGTTAGCGTGGACAGTTAAATTCAAATGCCAAAAAGGGACGGAGGAATTATAATTTTAAAAGATGCTATTCTGGTGGAGACCAGAACAGAAAAGCAATGAGAACCACACCTCTCTTTATCTCCATACAGTGTGGAATCTGTAATAGATTGTGCCAGACAAAAGATATACCAGACAAGCCCGTTTTATATGAAAAACGTGTTCCTACAGATAGCTTATGCTATGTCAAATCATGTATGATGCTTGATTAATTAACAAATTATAGGATAAAATAACAATTTTCATTTGTCATCATTTGAGCCATGTCATTTTGAACCAAATGTATCTTCCAAAGATTCTTCAGAGGTATTCTATGGCGAGTGCATTGCAGAAGTCTTGTGGGTGATAAGAGGATAAGTCATAAATATTTCCTGAATGTTTATGAGCAATTATTCTAGATCAACCGCATAAAGGACAATTTAATTATGGCCAAACTCAAGTAAAAAGTTCATTGCTGGGCCAAAGTAATTGTGACCTGAGAGAAATTTTCAGAGGAACAGCTGTGATGGTTTAGGATTTGCTTTTACAAAACCTATGTTTGTTTGTGTGTATGCACATATATGTGCATGCATGTATGTGAACCGGAAGAGTATTAGAAATTGTTTTCAAAGTTGCTTAAGAGAAATACTTGCATCTTGATTCGAATGCCATTAATTCTACCATTCAATTAATATTGTATTCACAACTCCAGTATTTCTGCGATTAACATTCAATTATTACGAAAAGACATGGAGATGATGGATGGAAGTATGCAGATTATATGTAAATTTCTAGATTTATGCAAATGATACTAATAATGTAGCATCGTGGTGATTTCAATTTAGTTCCATGATTGATTAGTGGATTTTTAAGGGAAGTAATTGACCAGACTCTGTCAAAATAGACAGGTATGGGCTACATCTCAAGAAGATACCCATGGGAACCGGTAAGTAATATAGCTGATTATCTTGAGGTGTTTATTTGATTATCATCTTTCTTCCATTTGGTTTTGGTGCAGAGACAGACTTAATCTTCCTAATGACGTGCACCAAAATTTGCAGACCTTATCCATTTACTTCAATCACTCAATATTTCACAAGACCTATCAACCAGGGCATCACTAATGGGTGACGAGGCTGTTTGGCCTAGTTTTTACTCCTACTAGCATGTCAGCCCCAGGAACCAATCCAATTTAGGACATGGGAAGGAATAATAGTCAAATAGACAGACCTGGAGCTGTAGAGAAATTGTCGTGGCACGACAAAACCGCGCTCGACTAAAGCGTGCCCGATTAAACCGCGTCGCTGACGTCATCAACAGGGCGACAACAGCGAGCGCGGAGAAAGAAGGGCGCTTTAAATAGCGCTTTGAAAGCAAGCCAATTCCAGGTAAGGTAAGGGTTAGGTTTAGGGTAGGTTAGGGTTAGGTTAAGGGTTAGGATTAGGTTTAGGTTTAGGTTTAGGTTAGGGTTAGGTTAAGGGTTAGGGTTAGGTTAAGGGTTAGGGTTAGGTTTACGGTTAGGTTAAGGGTTAGGATTAGGTTTAGCGTTAGGTTAAGGGTTAGGGTTAGGTTTAGGGGGGTTAGGTTTAGGTTTAGGGGTTAATTTTAGGTTTAGCGTTTACAGCGTGCTTTTTCCTCCGCGCTGTTGTCGCGCTGTGATGACGTCAGCTACGCGGTTTCATCGAGCGCCCTTTAGTCGAACACGGTTTTGTGGTGGAACCGAAATTGTAGGGATATGTCAGGAGTAAAGTGGGGGGGAACCATTAACTGTTCATTTTGTATAACCAGTTTCTATCTTTTATCCAGAAATACATTGAAAGAAAAATAATAATAATCTGACTGAAGCTGAAATATAAACATTCTGGGAGCTGTATTTATAAAAAGGTTTCTATTAAATGTGATTTGCTTGCAAAATTCTATTGGAGTTTGGCAATGAGCCATAAGGTGTATACCAAAAGAGAGAAGTGCTTTGTTTGAAAAGGGTTTGGATTTCAATGTAATCCCTAAAACAAAGCAAAATACAATAAAACAAAAGTGGAGGTGGTAACTAGAATTGCATAATTTGCTTCTTAAAACACTGAGGTTTGGGGCGAAAACCAGACAGGTTGTTTTTAAGCCAGCTCAAACTTTTTTGAGAGCTTCATTTCTTCAGGATTATGTCTAGTGGGGGCTTTTTGCACGAAAGAGGGGGAAAAAAAGATTTGTGGTTTTGATTATTATTTTTAAAAAGTGGATAATGGGGGGGGGGGAAGGGGGGCCTTTTTTGTAATCATAGAATTTCCGTAAGAGATAATTTGTAGTCATATTTGTATTTGGTGCAAAAGAAATCAGAAGCGTCTATATTTGTGTTTTGGGAGGGGGGGTTGTTTCTTCTTTTTTAATTCTGCATTATTTTGTATTAGTTTTATGCTTTCATCAAAACTTTAGAGGGGTACAGAATCAGTAGGATGAGAGCAAAAGAAGACAAGGTTTTCCATTTTTTGGTGTAGAAATGAAATAGTCATAGGAGAGACAGATTCTTTATCATAAAGCTTCTCTGATATCAACATTTCACTGTGGGACACTTCAACATAATCCACTAAGGCCTGCTGTTGTACTTCCAGCCTGAATTTCATCAGTGGGCTTTACAGAATTCCTCCCTATTGGTCCGAAATGGTTAGAAAGTTATTTAATGCTGGATTTTTTCTGGAACGTGTGAATGGCCTGGGCACCTGTTGCATTGGGACTATTAAAACTCAGCAGATGAGAACCTTATCAGACAACTGTGAGCTCCATTATAAAATTATGACTTTAGGATCATGAGTGGCTTGCTCACAAACACACACACAATCTTTTGATGCTTAGCTTTATCTTGAATAAAATAGGAACGAAGTGATTTTTGCTAGAAAATGCATGTAAACATCAATATTCATTTGTATGCCACCACTAGATGGCTGATGAAAATTTCAGCACTGCTAGCTAGAGGGCATAAGGTTCTTTCAATGTGGTTGGCTTCGAAGTAGGACACTTGGCAGAGAGAGAAGAAAGAATGCAAAGTTTTTCTTATCTACGAGACTTTTTTTTTTCTTCTTTTAAAGATGGTGGAAAAAACACCTTTTTGCAGATAATCTTGGTCATCTCTTACTCTGCATTTATTATAATTACACAAGCATGATAACACTGACAAACTTGAATTTCGTTCAGGAAGTATTCACTGTGTTCATATTTTTACATGCAGAGTTATTTAAAATCATATCCCACAAGTTATCAACAAGAAATCAGGAGAAGGATAGTCTGTATTGTGATCTTATCAGAATTCCAAGAATTTTGTTCCTGTTGGCCCCAGAAAGGCTCATCAAATCATAAAATGTACATAGCATAAACCGCATACCGCAGAAAAAAACACCTAAAAATAAATATATATATTGCTTACAAAGAACCTGGTACCCTCCCTAGTGTAAATAGAAATGTTAGTAAATTTATAACATGACAGCTCGGCTCATAATTCATTTCTCAGATCTGGCATATTTGAATAACGTTTTGAAAAACCTCATGGTTTCTTTTTGGCATGGCTCTTCTATCAGCCCAAAATTTGGATTATGAATCTTATTTCATCACTATCTATTCCCTCAAGGTTTGTGAGCTGTGAAAGGGTACTTTCGGCACACACACATCCAAAAATAATAAATTATTTCTGCTCTACTCCAAATGAGGAAACTCCAGAGCCCTCTTTAGTGAATATGAATTACAATTAGATTTATAGATAATAATTTACATGCTTAAGCTTCTTGAGGTGTGCAGCCAGAAAAGTGTCTGCCTGCATATATTTTTACACATCTTTTAGCTAAATCAGGAAGCCAAGTGTAGAGTCTACCACTTTTTGTTAAATAATGTAGATTTGTGACATTCCCAGGAGAACTTTTGCGTTCATAAAATTAGCATATAAGGTCACATTGATTTACCCTGCAATGATCTTCCATACATAGAGATATATTAAAATGGAAATAAATCTTTATGATGTGTTAATACAGATAAGAGGTTTAAGGGTTGCTTAAGCCGTGCGTGTTAAGGTATTTTTAGGTATTAGGTATTTATTGGGATTTATATGCCGCCCTTTTCCCTGAGGGGACTCAGGGCGGCTTACAACCACAGGGGAGGGGAAGTGCAGGTCAAAACAAAACAATATGTGAACAACAAAAAATAATAAAACCCAACTTTCATTCAGCAATCAAACAAAAAATCTGGAAACGTCCCCATGGTTTATAAGAGCTTTGTAAAAATACATTTTGAAATACCGTTTGTTCTACGTCCAGCATTTAGAAGTGAGGGGCAACGTAGCCAAAATAACCATGAACACTATAAGTGGGATCAGGTTGCTGCTCCTGCCAGTTCATTCAGGGATGCATGGTGCTTGCGTGTTCACTTCGTGTGTGCTTGATGCATGCTACACATGCATACGCAGTATTAAAAAATCGAGCTAGAGAACTGGTTTGGGGGGCATGGCAGGCCGAGTTACCACCTACTCAGCCGAAACGGTAGGAACCAGTGGTGGGTTTCAAAAATTGTTCGAACCTACTCTGGGTGTGGCCTCCTTTGTGGGAGTGGCTTGCCGTCCATGTGACCGGATATGAAGATGCCGACGACACTTGTCAGAACCACCTTAATTTACCTCACACACAGCACTGGCATGCATAAGAATAGGATGTAAACTTGTTTCTTAAAAGGCATCTTTGGTTTGCGTTAAAACAACTTCAACACACGCAATGTTCTGATTGCACCGCAAACGCAGTAGTCATCCTTACCTTTCACAGAGGCACTGAGTTTTATAAATATGAGCATGATAGTGTAGAATAATCATATCCAAGGACCAGTGGTGGGTTTCAAAAATGTTGGAACCTCTTCTGTAGGTGTGGCCTGCTTCCGGGTCCACTGGTGGGACCTCTTCTAACCGTTCGGTAGATTTGACGAACCGGTTGTACCCAATAGGTGCAAACTGGTAGGAACCCACCTCTGGTAGGAACCCACCTCTGAGTGGTAGGATCATCAGGTTTGGGAGGTTTCGGAAGGAAACATTTCTTTTCTAGGAAAGTCCCTTAATGAAGAACTGAACAGATTTGCTTACTATTTAATGAAGACTTATATTGGGTGAAAATTTAAAATACCAGATGGAGAAAAAAACCTGAATACCCTCTGGGTCAAGGGGATGGAATCTTAAATATTGTAGACTGTATTTATTGTTTAATATTTTAAAATTTTCCAAAAATATACTCTAATAAATAACTTTTCACAACATAATGGATTCACTTTGCAACCCAGTATTATATTAATTGCAGTTGGTTCAGTTCTAATACTTTCAGTGTCTGAAATTGGAGAAACATGAATTTGTACTACTAACATCCTGCCAAACATGTTTATTGGATCATGGAGTAGGGTTATTTGAGAACATGAATTGACAAGGCATAAAAGAAACCATATGAGAACATTTTAGGCTTTGCTTCAATAGAGAGGTGAGTCCAGGTAAAAGACGTGAAATTGGCTACTTGAAAAATACCTACGTTGTCTGGAATAAATTTAAATGTAAATACCAGCATGCTTACTATTTGTTCATGATTCTCATATAGAAATGTTCATGATTCTCACATAGAAAAAGCTGCGTACAATCACTTTACTGCTGCATCTTAACAATGTGTTTATTCTATATTGTGGGATTTAATACTTTGCTGCGGTTTGCAAACTCGTGTATCTAGAGATTTGCCTGTTGCAGAGCTGTCACATAGTTGTAGTATTCAGTTTGTTTCATTTAGTGGCATATCAGCATGATTTCTAATTTACCGGGTCTCCAGAAGTGGTGAGAACCTGCTGAAACTACCTCTGCAGCAAACATACTTGGTTCCACCACAAAACGGCGAAGCCCTTATCCGCTTTGCCCCGTGCCCGCTGCCGCTGTCAGCCGAGCCGCCCTGACGGGGTCTTGGTGGACACCCCCAAGACGGGCATTGCGCCCCCCGGATTGCTGATCCCCACGCAGGGCGCCCCTGTTGAAGCAGCAGGAGCAGCTGGAGGAGGAGGGCTTCCTTTGGAGGTACAGAGGCAAAGAACGAAGCATGGATCTGGATCTGGATCTATAGCAAACCCCTAAACCTACTCCTAACATTTACCTTAATTTAAATCGGCTTTAAAGCGCCCTTCTGTCGCCGCGCTGTTGTCGCGGCGGTGATGACGTCGCGCCTTTAGCGACGCGGTTTAATCACCGCTATTTTGACGAGCGCGGTTTTGTCGTGCCACGAACATACTTAATACTTCCCCTCCTCCTATTTTTCCCAAAGAATGGCCCTGTGAGGTGGGGTAGGCTGAGAGAGAATGACTAGCTCAAAGTCACCCAGATGGTTCTCATGGCTGTGGCAAGACTAGAATACATGGTCTCCTGCTTTCCTGGAACCTTAAATCCCTTAAACCAAACTCTTTTCCCCCTGGTTTTTATCTATATATTTGGATCATATATCGCTATGTAAAGTAAGCACTGAAAACATAGAAATGAGCAATCTTTGGAAGGGTCAGTCACCGAATATTGGTAGAGGCAGGCAGAATTACATAGTGAGAGGATTGGTCATGTTCTTAATAAAGATCTTAACTTTTTTCATGTTACTGAAAACATATGACTTTAATTACCAAAGTAAGCAACTCCAAAAAGCAGCCCTACTGGAAACCGAGCTGTCTTTCTGTTTTGCTGTTTATTGAGAAAAAAACATTGCAATATCAAATATCCATCAAGGATCTCATCTGCAAGAAATAACTATCTTTTAATAGTTTGAAAAATCAATTTGGTTCTCAGTCTTTAAATCATGCCCTTAAACCTTGGCGGCAAACCGCAGAACTTAATGATGGTTTCCTGTATTTTGTTAAAACTCGTTCTGATAATCAGTGGCCCATATTAAACAGTGGTTTGTGGCTCTGTTGAGCTAAACAATTATTTGAGTTATTTTACATGGTCCAATTTTCATTATGGCTCACTGCAGAAGAGGTTTGTTATTAAAAAAAAAAACACGTGGCACTAACATATAAATCATCTTCACAACAGCCTAAATTAACATTTGCTTATTCAAGAAATTTGTAATATCCCAGCTACTGTAAACTGGATTGGTGTATTGTACGGTTTGGTTGTGCATCTGGGCAGGGTGTATATAACCAAATTTAGGAAGTGATTAATGCTTCTGTGAGGGAGAGTGTAGAACTGTCTTGAAGGAAATACAAGTAAAAGCCTGCTCTTGATCCAGCCTTTTTAAATATTAAGGAAAAAATCACCAACTTTCCTCTTTGCAAAAAGTATTAAAGAACTGGTGAGGCTTTGACATTAGGGAGTCTTAGACTCAACACATTTCTAGGTTTCATTCCAGCAAGGGATGAAAGGTACAATGGACATCTAGAAAAGGTTTGTTTTTCTAGATCTTTCTTTGGTGCTTGCTATTGTCAACCATTGCACTCCTCTGTACCCCTGAAGGCTGGGAATTGAAGCTACCATTTTATTGTTCTAGGTTGGTGTCCGTTGTAGAAGAGCATTTGAGCTGTTGTTGCTATAAATTCCTCTGATTCTGAGAAGAATCTGGCAGGCTCTTGTCTGCAACTGAGGAGGCTTCAAGTTGTCCTCCACTTGTAAATGATGAATTGGACTCAGCACAGATGTATACAAATTCAGAGAGCAAGAAGTCAGAGCTTGACTCTGGGAGAGTGCCAGACACTATAACCTAAAGAAGGTTGAGTGGTACAGATAGCTGGTCTTCACGAACTCCTTTAATTAGGAGCCAAGGTTAGGTTATATAACAAATGTCTCTGAGACCTACTCCCCTTGAAAGAAGCAAGTCTCATGTTTCCTGATACATATCATTGTGACTACCAAGTCCTTCCGTCTTTCTGTTGATCAGAGGAGACCCTATGATCAAAGTTTCTGAATGACCTTAGGATGGCTTTCATAGAAACCTGTGGTTCTGAACCCATAGACTGTTTTTTGACAACCTGACTCACCTGCCTTCAGAATCTTCAGAAATCTTATGGTTACAGATATGGCAAGAAACCTTTTGTTGATTTCCCCAACCCAGGGGTGGGATTCAGTGGTGGGTTCCTACCCATTCGGACCGGTTCAACTGAACTGGTAGTGGCTTGGTGGCCTGGATTGCTGGAACCAGTAGTGACCCAGGCTTGCCACGCCCCAAACCAGTTCTTTTTTTTTTCAGTTCTGCGCATGCAAAGAACAATTTTAATAGCACTGCGCATGTGCGCACAGCACACATCAAGTACACACACACGCCATAGCACACACAAGAGCAACCGGCAGTAATCCCTGCCGGAACCCACAACTGGTAGGTTTCAGCAGATTCTAACCACTGCGCCACTCGGCTCAATGCACTGGACAATGGGCTTGGCCCTGCAAATGATTTGGCAACTTCAGCAGACTCAAAATGCAACATCTGCTAAACAAATATGACAGATTCAGCCAGGTAACAGCTATGCTATAGTCCTAAGTCATGAATTGCTGATTTAATTCCCAATCCAATTTGAAAAGCTGGTTATTATTTTGATATGGCATGACTCGAGGTACTTGAAGGAGTACAGAACCCAACGAAATTGGAGTGATTTATGGGTTCTTCTACCGAGGGCCCACTGAGGATTTCCACCCCATGTGAGTTGAAGGGAGTGAGATTCTTACAATCACTTCTATTGCTTTTTTGAACACTCTGTCTCCGAAAGTAAAATAAGATCCCAAATATTCTTGGCTTTAGAAAGCTTTTCAAGATCCGGCTTTTCTACAAAATATTAAAGTGTCAATGGTATGGGCATTACCTGTAAACTGAACATTCCTCATTTTATGAACTATGCTTCGCTTTGTGAACTATCTTGAATCTACAGAAGTAGGCAGTCTATCCATTTTTGTAATAAATAAATATCCGGGCATCTGTATTTCATCCAGTGGAAGCCTAATTTGTTTAATATACAATGTTAATATATCTCAAGGGGTAGCTAGTCTCAAATTATCTTATTATCTGTAAGGGGATAACATGAAATGTAAGTTAATAGAATATCTCCCCCACACTCAGCCAGCACACACTGTTAAAAAATAGAGAATGCTCCAGTGTTGCTGATTCTTCTGGATCTGAATTAAGCTTGGCAATTACACCAGAATCACTTGGAAATGATAGTTTTTCTCTCTTTTTTTTCTGATATAACCTTTCACTTTGCCGCAGGGAGAATTAATCAAGACATTTTAACAGTGGATCAAAAATGTCTTTTTCTGTTAAAAAAAATCCTTGAGCTTAGAAGTTCATGAAGGGGACAAAGACGCACCAGTACTAATTTCACTTGGCCCTAATACTTGTTTTAGTTGTCACATATGTATTATAATAGTTGGATATTGGCTTCTTTAATCAAAAATATATTTTATAGTTAACAATCTCCTGTAACCTTTGGAAGCTTTAAATGTAATTACGCATTTTGGCACGTAAAATGTTTTCATTTAGTGATAATCGCCGAAAACTAAGTGGAATATATAGATATTTTAATAAGACATATTTGGGAGTGTATTCTTGAGCTAGGCTGCAAGGGGGTCTTATTAATTAAATTATTTTAGCAGATGTGGTTCTACCAGTTCATTTATAAAACCTAAACAATAAGCAGATTCCCTTGGACTATCCAGCATCTCCATATTAAATGTAAATAGAGGGAACAAATGTCTTTGAGGAGCAAAACATGCTGTGTTGCACTGCTTTAATTCCAGCATAGTATGTTTGCTTCATGTGTCATTGGGACAAACACCGATTACAAAGCCACAATATCTTTCAGCCTGCATGGCCCAAAAAAAAGGTTTTCAGGAAGAAAGCAGAAAATAAATGGAAGAGCTTCCCAGTTCCATGAGGCATTTGTATATGTCCATGAGGACATGCGCCAGAACGCTAGGCTTCAAATTAGAACATTAAAATTAGAAAAAAAATCAAATGCCAAAGCCCTTTAATCAGAAGTTAGGATCAAGATACTGCAAGACATCTGTGTCAAGCTGAGAAAAAAAAAAGGTTGTAATTGATTTAAGAAAGGAGGCAGGTAAAGATTGCACAGAAAAGGGAAGAGCAATGATAAAATGCCCGCAGTCTTTCTGAATCACACCTATCACCCTCTACGTTTATTCTGTGCCCAATAAAGACTACAATACAGGACAGCTATAAAAGACACAGCAGGCTAATTGGAATAATCAGCTCCTTGTCATTCATCCTTGGCTCTTGGCAGTCTGTGGTTTAGAAGCATCCCAGACATGGCTGTACATGCCTTGATAATCTTGACTAATTCTAACTTGCATTCCTGTGCATTGCGAATTGGTCTAGCTATATATTTTTTTTTAATTGAAGCAACTTAGATGGTTGGAGCTTGTTATGAATGGACTCGTTTTCTAAGATTGACTGCCATGTTTAGATGCTCACCATCTCTTAACAGAAGGACTCACATAGATCCTTGCTGTGTAAGCATCGCCTTTCTAGAATGAGGAATAAGGAATTGTAGGAACTCTCAAAATCTCAGTGCTCGGGTGATGTTAAAAGGGGGTTTAGCAATAGCAATAGCAGTTAGACTTATATACCGCTTCATAGGGCTTTCAGCCCTCTCTAAGCAGTTTACAGAGTCAGCATATTGCCCCCAACAACAATCCGGCTCCTCATTTTACCCACCTTGAGCCGGTGAGATAGCAATAGCAATAGCAGTTAGACTTAATACCGCTTCATAGGGCTTCAGCCCTCTCTAAGCGGTTTACGGAGTCAGCATATCGCCCACGACAGTCCTGGTCCTCGTTTCACCACCTCGGAAGGATGGAAGGCTGAGTCAACCTTGAGCCGGTGAGATTAGAAACCGCTGAACTGCAGATAACGGTCAGCTGAAGTGGCCTGCAGTACTGCAACCCTAACCACTGCGCCACCTGCCTCTAGGAAAGCCATGTGCAAAATATCAGACCGACCTTGTCTTGTTTTCGGTGAAACCGCGGTATATTCCTTCCAAAGTGAGTAAGTTTCACAACCAGATCAGCCTTTACATTCAAGTATAAAGGCTGAAACCTAGTCAGCCCAGTTGTGCCAAATATGAAAATACAGGGTCAGAATTCTATTCCAACTATTATTTATTTAGAATAGTCACGTCTACGGAATGGTAAACGAAGGTGCGCCAGGATTGCAAAAACTAGTGTTGGCAAGAGACATTTTGCTATAAACAAGCACCTGCAAAAGGTTATTTTTTTGGAGTGTCCTACTGGACTCACGTATTAAAACTGTCATCAAAGTCGATCTGATTATTTTGCACATGGCTTTCCTGAAAGGATGTTATGATTTTCTCGATGTTTGGTGGCTGGTGATAAATTAAGCTTTATGATGTCATGTGAAAGGCCACTGCTTGGATTTCCTCTTCTGTACAGCATGCTGAGGGATACGGTATAAGAGACCTGCTTCAAACACAAAGCTACCCAAGCGGGTTTTTTTTAACCCTTTCGTTAAATCATTTGTTTTAGAATCTCTTGCCAGAGTAAATAGATTAACACATAGAAGACACGGATTATAAATGATACATGTTTTGTGTTCACAAAAAGTCAAAGTAGTTGAAGGTGAATGGTTGATTTTATTATATGCCGCCCTTTTC
>NC_045548.1:3720578-3770578 GCF_009769535.1 Thamnophis elegans
TGGGGGTGGTGCTGGCTCTGCGGCTGGGGCTCGGCTGCTCCGCTGGGGTCCAAGCCCAGCGCTCGGGCCCCCCCCGCGCGGGCTGCCCCCTCCTCCTCCTCCTCCTCCTCCTCCTCCGCTGGAGAGGCTGCTGGTGCTGGAGCTCCCGGGGCTTTCGATCTTGGGCACCGGCGCTCCTCCCAGCGGGGACAAGGCTTGCGGGGGGGACGCCGAGCCGTTCTCCGTCTTGATGTCCTGGAGCCGGACGGGGGGAGGCGGCTGCTGCTGCTGCTGCTGCTGCGGTTGCTGGCCTCCCTCTGGCGGCTGGTGCCTCGGCGGCTCCTTCAGCTGGAGCCGCTCCTTCTCCTCCTTGTCCTTGACGGCGTCTTTCTTCTTGAAGCGGCGGCGGCGGCGGAGGAAAGAGCCGTTCTCGAACATGTTGTAGGAATCCGGGTCGAGCGTCCAGTAGCTGCCCTTGCCCGGCTTCTTGTCGTCGCGGGGCACCTTGACGAAGCACTCGTTGAGCGAGAGGTTGTGCCGGATGGAGTTCTGCCAGCCCTGCTTGTTGTCCCGGTAGAAGGGGAAGCGCTCCATGATGAACTGGTAGATGCCGTTGAGCGTGATCTTCTTCTCGGGCGCGTTCTGGATGGCCATGGTGATCAGCGCGATGTAGCTGTAGGGCGGCTTGACCAGGTCCTTGGGCTGCGGCTGCGGTGGGTACGGGCCGTAGGGCCGGCCGATGCCTCCGGGGCCCCCGCCGCCTCCGCCGCCGCCGCCCGGGTACTGCTCATGAGCGGCCGGGTGAGTTGAGTACATGCTCATGGGGGCCGGCATGGCCGCGTAGCCTCCTCCGGCAGCCGCCCGGTAGTAGCTCTGCTCGCCCCCGAGGTAAGGGACCACTCCCAGCGAGTTGGGGCTGGACACCGAATAGCGAGCCTGCATGGCCTCCCTTCCAGCAGCCCAGCCGGACCAAGCAGCAGCCGCAGCAGCCGCAGACGGGCCGCCTCCTCCTCCGCCGCCGCCTCCGCCGCCTTCTTCTCCTCCTCCTCCCCCGCCGCCGCCGCCTCCTCTGCTTTCCCCCCTCCACCCCTCCGCAAATCCGGAGCCAAAAAAGTATAAACCAGGAGAGGCGACCAGGATTTTCCTTTTTTCCAAAAAGAAGAAGAAGAGGAAAAAAAGAGGAGGAGGGGGGACGAGGAACCGACCCCCCCTTTTCTGGATCCTATCCGGTTTCTCTCTCCTTCCTCGGCTCAAGTGTGCGCAAAGGAAAAGGCTCGCGAAAAAGTAATCAGTAAATAAAACAGCCAGCGAGAGAAGGGAGGAGGGGTGAGAGGGGGGGCTCGGTCTCCTTCCCTCCCCCCTCCTCCTCCTGGGTCCTTCTTCTTCTTCTCTCTCCTTAAGCCGAGGCGCCGACACTCCACGGAAGCGGCCGCCGCCGAGAAGACAACTTAGTTACTTCCATCGGGCGCAAAAAGAGAAAGGCGCGCACTCACGGGCTCGCTCCGTTTCTTCCCCGGATCTCGCCAACAGGTTGACCAACGCTGCGTCCAGCCAGGCGAAGTAAACAGCGAGTAAGAGAGAGAGAGAGGGAGGAAAAAATGTGGAGGGAGAGGCCGCGGTCCGGATATTTCTCCCCTTCTCTCCCCCCTCCTTCTTCTCCTCCTCCTCCTTTCAGCTCGGGACGAAAGATCCACCTTCTCTCCAACGCCTGGAGGGCTCTCCACGGTCTCCGTCTCGGCTTCCCTCGCCTCCGCTCAGCCGCGAGCTCCTCGGGAAGGCGGCGGGGAAAAAACTTCTGAACTTTTGAGCATCCGTCCGGAGAGGCAGAGACTTTTTTACGCACTCGCTGGAGTTTTCCTCCCCCCCCTCTCTCCCCCTTTTCTTTCCAGGCCATGAAGCTCCGCCCTACCGGACTGCGCAGCCAATGAAAAGGCGGAGGCGAGTTCTCAATGGGCGTCGGAGAGAAACTTTGCTTCTAGTCCTCCAGAAGTTGCTGCCACCGCCGCTCGGAGAATTACAGTGCTGAGACCGGCCACACACACACACACACCTCATCTATACCCCCCCCTCCCGTCCATATACGGCTTCTCTAAGCCTCCTTCCTCGCGCAGGACGTTAGGTGGATCGGATGGCAGGATCTCCTCGTCCGGAATGAAAACACGCACACGCCCCAGTCAGTCAACCAGAGGCCAACGTCGCTTTAACCACAGTCATATCTTTTGTTAATGCCACCAGGTCTTTTGGAAGGCTTTGGAGAAGATTAACCGAGCTTGCGGATAGGCTCGATGGGCAGATTTCATTGGTTGGTAGCAGATGATACAGGAAAAAAGAAAATATGCAGCTCTGTGTATTGAAAGTTAAGAGAAATCGCAAAAAAAAACCCGTTTTGAGAGTGTTTAATAATCTCGAATTGACCCGGTTGCAAAACGATCCTGTAGCAGGTTTTCAGAGCTTTTCATCAGAATGCATCTACTTTTATTTTTTTCCTCTCCCCCATTGCAAGAAAAGGTTTGGCAAAATGGGTGGGGTGGGTGTGTGGGGGGTTTCTGATCCATCGTTTGGACATTTTAAATAGCAATAGAAATGGCAACTTCAAGGGGAAGCTAACAAACGGGAGCCTAAACTCTCCGCGAGTGTCCAGACAACAAGCTGGCGGTTTTTTTCTAATGAATCTTGCAAAAGAAACGCAGGGCTTTTGAGAAGGCAGCGCCTCGAATTGTCTCCAGCGACGTCTAAAATGGTTTTGTTTGCAAATGTGGATGTGTCTGTATCGGCAATCTGGAGGCGAGTTCTTCCCTCATTGGGGTTTGTGCAAATCAGAAGACTCTTACTCGCCTGGCATGGCTGGCATTCCTCCGGTACTCTGATCCCCCTCCCTTTTAAGCTGGCCGGCTCTGCTCTTCTCCTTGCCTGAATGGCAGCGACTTAAAGCCACCCGGTTGTCCCCACACCTTCCTCTCAAGCGCATGCCTTCCTTGGCGAGGCCTTGAGCTGTGCGAACGGTTCTCTCTGACTCTCCGATCTCCTCCATCGGGCCCTGGCGACCGCCTATATGCGCGCTTCCTTCTTCTCTAGCCGTCCAGAGTTTTTCTTGGATCGTCTCAGGGGCAAAAGGCCCTCCAGTTGTCTCAGAAGGCTGGATCAAGGTGAGAAGGAGAGAAGACCCCCTACGCCGTGTTCCCAGCTCCCCATAACCTCCCCCTTTCCTCGCTCCAGCCAGCTGTTTGACCAAACTTCCAGGGAAAGATTCCTTTCTTTCTCTTAACACACGACTAGCTTTTGACAAGTATTTAGAGAGGCAAGGTGGCAGGATTTAGGAGGATCTGTGCGTACACCCACCCTGCCTTCTTAGTTCAGCTGACTGCTAGTTCTGCAGCTCGGCGGTTCAAATCTCACCGGCTCAGGGTTGACTCAGCCTTCCATCCTTCCGAGGTGGGTAAAATGAGGAGCCGGATGTGGGGGCAATATGCCAACTCTGTAAACCGCTTAGAGAGGGCTGAAAGCCCTATGAAGCGGTATATAAGTCTAACTGCTATTGCTATTTTATAAGTGATAAGGTATTAAGCCTCTGTGTCAACGTGGAGGGGAGGAGGAGAATTTAACGGGTGTGGGGTCATTCCCACTGCCCGAACACATTGACTACTAATTAAATAAACCCTGAGTTGGCCGATGCTTTTCACAAGAACCCTCTAGCCGGTCTCCTGTGAGGAGAACACAAGAAGATGGCTGCTGATTTGGGGGTTGAAGGGAGATGGAGAAATCTGGTAGACTCCCAATTGGGATTGATTGCCTGGCTCCGAAAGGACTCGATTCCAGAACGGTTTAAACGATGCGTCAAGGAAAATATCACCCTCACGCTTGAAATATATCGCTCTAGAGCAGCCTAGCAAAGAAAGTTACAAGGTTGGGGGGGGGGATTGTTTAGAATTTTTTTTTAATTTTTAAATAAGATTTTATTGGTAAAACGAAAATACAACATCCATAACTTGTAAAAAAACAATACAACTACATTTCGAGATATTCCCATACTATCAAATCATTATAAACATCAAAGGTTAGGTATCTTATTCCTTCCCTCCCTCTTCTCTTCCCTCATTCTTCTTCCATACCCTTTTCTTCCCTCCCCCCTTACTTCCTTCTCCCTGCCTTCCCTCCTTTCTTTTCTCCTTTCCTCCTTTCCTTCCCCCTCCTTTCCCTCCCTCGATCCCCCTCCTTCTCACATACCTTCCCTCCTTCCCTTCCTCTTTCCCTCCTCCTTTCTTTTCTCTTAATCTCCCTCCTTTCCTCCCTCCTTCCTTCCTTCCTTTCAACTCTCCTTCTCTCTTTCTTTCCCTCCCTCTTTCCCTCTTACTACCCTCTCCTCTTCCCTCCCTCCTTCCTCCCCCAGTTTCTTCTCTTTCTTCTCTCCTTCTTTCTTCCCACCTTCTTTCCCTTCTCTTCTTTCCTTCCTCCTTTATCCTTCCCCCCTTCTTCTACCTTTCCTGTTCCTCCTTCTCCTCTCCATCCTGACTTCCCTACTGTCCTCCTCCCCTCCCCTCAACTGTGTTTAGAATTACACTGAGACATTAATCAGTTTGTTATGTAGTTTTTTTTCCCAACTGCCCCTTTCAGAAGAATCCCGAGAAACGCCTTTGATAGACTTGAGGAAGCCCTGTAGAAAGGAAGATTAATGCGGGTGGACTTAAAGATCCATTTGAGGACACAGCCTGGCCAACGTGGAGAACCCTAAGGTTTCTTCCAGATGTCCTTCTATTGATCTTCTCAGATCTGGATTGTCCAGAAGGTGCTCTGTGCTTGGAGGGGGGGGGGCGTGTTTTGCACAAGGTCTTTCTGAAAGGGTGACAAAAGTTGCCCAAGGAGACACTTCGAAGCGTCCCCTTTTGGCGTCCCCTTTTGTCTCTCCAATCACAGCCCCAGGCCAAGCGCTACTTTCCTGGCCTTTTAGCGAAGGTTGGTGGTTCTTACAGCATCACACCTCAAGCTGGATGTAATAACAAATCGCGTTTTTTTCTTCCCCTTTCCCCATCTTCCCCTAGCCATCTTTTCTGTGCCTTGATAATCAAGCCTAATTGTGACTTGATTAATCATTAATAGAACTATTTTAAAACATGTCAAATCCTGGAAGGGGGGATTGGGAGGGGGCACGCATGAGAGTGGATATCAGCGGCTCACTTCATCCCGAGGTGTTAATTTATCCCTTTACACAAACAGCGAATTCTGTCGCCCATCACATCTCTTTCCCGGAGCCTCCTTGGAAGCTGGGCATCCTATATCCTTGAATACTTTCCCCTCTTTTGACAGCTGAAGCAATGGGCTGGCAGTTCCTCTGTTGCTCCAGCCGCAGGTCCTCCATTTCGAAAGCCAACTTTGATTCCAAGCCCAACATCTTTGACCGGTATTCTCTCCCCACCACCACCACCACCACTATTGGTCTTGAGAACCAATTGCGGGTATTAACAAGGGAGGGGGATATTGGCGTGGACAGCTGAAGGGACCCGTTCCTGCAAACTCCTAGCTTGACCAGGAGGTTTGTAAGTTTGATTTTTATTATAGGCCGCCCAATCCCGAAGGACTCCGGGCGGCTTACAGAAGGGGAAAGAAATAAAATAAAATAAAAATAATAAGACAAGTTAAAACAACACAGATACATTCATTCAGTCTGAGGTTTATTTGCCAGTGAAGATTTATTTAGTATTGCTATTATTTATTTTTGGAAAGTATAATTTATTGCATTCTCCCTTCTCTCCCTCTCCACTTTGTCAATAATTATTTATTTTATTTATTTATATCCTACCTTTATTATTTCTATAAATAACACAAGGCAGTGACTGACTTCCCTCCTCCTATTTTCCCCACAACAACCCTTTGAGGGGCTGAGAGAGAGAGAGAGAGATAGTGACTGGCCCAAGATCACCAAGATGGCAAAGGTGACAGCTATCCTCTCCCAATTTAGTTGGCAGATAAGTCCTGCCAAGATCGGTGGATATTGTTCTCCAGAGAAGTTATAACGCTAGACCAGTGTTTCTCAACCTTGGCAACTTGAAGATGTCCGGACTTCAACTCCCAGAATTCTGAGAGTTGAAGTCCGGACATCTTCAAGTTGCCAAGGTTGAGAAGCACTGGGGAATTCTGGGAGTTGAAGTCCGGACATCTTCAAGTTGCCAAGGTTGACAAACACTGCGCTAGACCCTCAAAATGGCATTGTCCCTTTCAATCCAGAATCCAAAATTTACTTCTGAATTGTCTATCTAGAATTGGGCAGATTATCGGACAGTTAAAACTTGGACTCGGAATTGTGGCTGTCAAATATTGGGGCATCTCAGCTCCCTTGTTTCAAGCTAAAGTTGTTCAAAAGCAAGGCCTGAATTCACACTTTTTTTTAAAACTGGAACAGGAGCACGTTTTCCGCTGATCTAATTAGAATTCACCCTTCAGTAAATGAACCCAGAGTTTCAAAGTATATTATTGTCCATGCAGTTTAATGGGTCTTTGGGGACAAACGGAACTCCAATTTAGCTTGTTTCTGGGCAACCTGTGGCGATTATGGAAGGAACCACTTGTGACTTGGGTGATCACAATCTCTGGTGTGATAATGACGGCCCCTCGGGAAAAAGAGATCACTTTGAGTTTCATATTCAGGGACTGAATGCCTTGTTTTTCCCCAACTGGTGCTTTCCAGATGTATTGGACTACATTTTTTAAAAAAAAAATTCATCGGCATAATTAATAAGATTCTTGTCTAAGCAGGATCGAGTTCTCCAACACATTTCGAGGGCACCTGGTTGGGGACGGTTGTCAAATCTGTATTCCACCAGTATAGGCGATGCTGGGATCTGAAGATGAAAGAATGCTTTTCGTCTTTCTCCCCTCCAGTGAAGCTGGGTTCCTAGCGCAATTCTGTCTCCTGTTTTTGAGATTACGGTTCTAGAGATCCCTCTCCCTGATCTATTTGTTCCTAAGAAAGGCCATTCGATTTGAATAGGTCCTTAAACCGAACGTCTTTCGACTCGGAATGAGTGGGAAGCGCATCTTCATTCCAAATATCTGAATTTAAGGATGGCCGGCTCGGGATTTGTACTCCTTACATGCTCCTTTGGCTCGGGAGCAAGATCACGGCCGATCCTAAAAAGCAAATCGCCTTTTGACCACAAAGAAGACTTGTTCCCAGTTCAATTCCATGAACGGAATTGCAGATCTGGCTACCGATTCAACCACGTTGAAGCCATAAATAAAATCGATCCAGTGAAGCGGATTGAAATGCTGGGGATTGCAGGAATTAAGGAAGGGAAGCAAATTAATCGAGACCTAAGATTTTACTTTTGCCAGTCAGAACATTCCCCCCCCCCCAAAATATCCCCAGATCAGTTTGGAGGAGGGAGAAGGAGCGGATGGCTGCTGAACATTCTCCCACCAGCCATTCCAGCTTTCCTTGTGCATAAGTTTTTTGTTGGTTCATCTGTTTATTCTGAAGACGTGGGACAACTTAAACCGAATGAATGAGTGAGGGGGGGGGGGCTTGACTTACAAAACTATCCGCAATGAATATTCAACGACCTTGTAGGCAAAGCTTTTCAAAATCGGTGTTTTCTGTTTTCGGAGCGAATTAACGAAGATCCGGCGCGAAGAGAGCTTTTCCCCACACTAATTTCAGCGGAATCTACTTCTGAGAAAGCGTAAGTGCTACGTTAGAAAATCCATATTTTTTTTTGCGCGGCGCCTCCTCCGCCGACTGCGCAGTTCCAACTCTGGTCCTTTCTGTTCTTTTTACCTTTAGGACAAATCTTTTCCTGTGTGCTCAAGAGAGATAAAGAGAAGGGACGAAAGGAGGAGTGGTGAGGAAAGTGATTAGGATTGTAGTCTCTCCGGTGGAGCGGGACGCCGTCCTTTTAAGCAATGGGCTGCGAAGAACTAAACCTCAGAAGCCTGACAGAGGACTAATGGGGCTGGCGAGGCACGATCGCTTTCCAGAGGAGATCTTGCCTGGGGGGGGGGATCCGCCTGGCTAGCTCGCAACCCGAACACTGCGGATCTGGAGCATGGGAAGCCCCAGGCGTCTTTGAGCAGGTGCTCCCAAGGGAAGGTCCTTTTCTAGATCCTGCGCCTTTTAAAAACGAGCGCATTTCATTCGAAGGACAAAATCCCATTAACAACCCCCCCTCCGCCGTCCCGAGTCATCTCCCTCCCTTGCCAAAATGCGAAGGGGATCCAAAGAAAACCAGTTTGCACCAGAAAGCTTTCTCTTTTCAGGCCTCTGGTTCGTGTTTCCTTTTTCCCCCCTTCCTTGGTCTCTGCTTCCTTCCTGTCTGCCTCGGCTTTTCGAAGGCCAAGGGAAGGAGGGAGGGAGGGAGGAAACGTGAAGTAAATAAACGCTGAGATTCGTTAAGCTTCCTCCAACCTAAAGGCCAGCTTGATATGACACAACTACAACTTCCATCATCCTCAGCTAGCCGCCTGGATGGGAGTGATTGCCCAACACCTCTGGAAGGCATTTAAGTAAAGGGACGTCCACAATTTGCGGTTCTTAGCTTTCTATATAAATAACCCGTTTTGCTTATTTGAGGGCGGCCGGGAAACTTAACTGACTTCAATAGAGGATCCTGGCTTAATGGTTTATCAGGAGTAAACCCACTGAGCTCCACTGTCTTTCCTAGGGGGTAAATAACGGGCCCACGGCTCTCCTCTCAGCAGGCATTGCGCGCTATCTCCTGCCCTTATGCCTTTCCAGGAAAACTCGCCCGCGCAAGTCCCATTTCCCATCTGTTAAGAGCTGAAAAGCGATACCCAACCTCCCTTAAGGTTTTGCAAAACGGAGAAAAACATTGGCAGCGGTGGGTGGGTGGGTGGAAGCCCCTCTGCACGGGCTGGGGCGAGTGGGACGACGACGGGCAATTTAGTCCCTGGAGAAGGGGTGGAGGAGTGTGGCAGAAGCCGGCTCCCTCGCTTCCCTAACTCCCCTAATCAACACAACCTCCAGTTTAACCTGGTTTAAGTTTTTCTTCTTTGCGCATGGATGCAGAAACCGGCTGATGGCGCTGCGCGTCCCTCCTACAGAACGCAAGAGGTTCCTAACGTTTCGTAAAGTTACCGGAGGGATCCCGCATTTCTTGCAGGGCAGAAAGCCGAGCTGCGGTGGGAGAGTGGAAGGGGAACCGACACAGCCCTTCTTCCTGCGTCCTGATCCCCAAAAGACCCAGCTTTTCTTAGCATAAGAAGGCGAATCTATTCCCACCATTCCCACCGCCTGAGCGTCCCGCTAAGGGTTCGAGGAACCTGCGTTGATCAGTTTAAAGGTAACCCCGGGTAAGGGGGGGGGGCGTGTGGCCGCCGGTCAGCTGTCTTTGTGTCTCGATCTGACAACTTTTTCTGGTTTTGAGGGTTCAGAGCGCCCCCTGATGGAGCAGGTTGCAATAATAATAATATAATGCCATTTTTGAGCACCCCGATTGGGTGCTGTTTGAAGAATGCAGGCCAGCCAGACTTGCAAAACCAAATCCCTTCGGTCCAAATGGCCCTAAAAAAAGTGAAGGCAAGGAAGAGGGCTGGGGGTTTGTTTTCTGCTCAGTACAGGGGTGGGTTTCCTGCCAGTTCTAACCTCTTCTATAGAAGAGGTTCCACAAACCTACAGTGCCGTTTAGAACCGGTTCCAGCTCCCTCCCCCCCCCTCCACACATCATCAAGATGAAGAGCGGAGAGGAATTGTGGGAGTTGAAGTCCACAAGTCTTAAAGCTGTCAAGTTTGAACACCCCTGGGGTTTTTTTCACTAAAGGGTTAGGAATGCAAGGGTCTTGTAACTTGACAGCTTTAAGACTTGTATACTTCAATGCCAGAGTTCCTGAGCCAACATGGCTGGAGGAGGAATTGTGGGAGTTGAAGTCCACAAGTCTTAAAGCTGTCAAGTTTGAACACCCTGGAGTTTTTTTTTCCCCTAAAGGGTTAGGGGTGCAAGGGTCTTGTAACTTGACAGCTTTAAGACTTGCGCACTTCAATGCCAGAGTTCCTGAGCCAACATGACTGGAGGAGGAATTCTGGGAGTTGAAGTCCACAAGTCTTAAAGCTGTCAAGTTTGAACCCCCTGGGGTTTTTTTTCTAAAGGATTAGGGGTGCAAGGGTCTTGTAACTTGACAGCTTTAAGACTTGCGCACTTCAATGCCAGAGTTCCTGAGCCAACATGACTGGAGGAGGAATTCTGGGAGTTGAAGTCCACAAGTCTTAAAGCTGTCAAGTTTGAACTACACTTGGTTTTTTTTTCCTAAAGGGTTAGGGGTGCAAGGGTCTTGTAACTTGACAGCTTTAAGACTTGCGCACTTCAATGCCAGAGTTCCAGAGCCAACATGACTGGAGGAGGAATTCTGGGAGTTGAAGTCCACAAGTCTTAAAGCTGTCAAGTTTGAACATCCCTGGGGGTTTTTTTCTAAAGGGTTAGGGGTGCAGCTCATGTATTGATATCTACTGCTTTGCGCGCGCTTTTGCTCAGATCCAGCTTTGCTTCGCTTCTAATTTACTTATAATCAGTAAAAGTACTCTTAATTCTGCAAAAATGGAGTTGAGTGGTTTCTTTCTTGGTTACTCAGTGAAGCAGCACCTGGAGTAGAAATATTGTCAGTGCACCAATGATGCACCAGATTTACAATTGGCACCATTGTCCTCCTGCGGATGCTCATTTATCCCTCTGCTGTGATGCCCATAAACTGGTATTAAGAGGCTACTACATCTGATTTCAGACATAAATTGGTGAATAACTTCACTATCCATCAATTTCTGTGGCTTTTTTATTCAGTTCATCCCGACTGATTCCCCCCCCCCCGGGTAAAAACATACAGGTAGTCTTGGACTTACAACAGTTCGCCTAGCAACCACTCAAAGTTACAACAGCACTGAAAAAAGCTACTTATGACCGTTTTTTCACACATGGCCATTGCAGCATCCCATGGTCATATGATTGAAATCCAGATGCTTGGCAACTGGTTCATATTTAGGAGGGTTGCAGGGTCCTGCCCGAGGGTATGTAATTCCCCTTTTGCCACTTTCTGACAACTGTGTGACTAACAACTGCAATGATTCACTTAACAACTGTAGCAAGAAACGTCATAAAATGGGCAAAACTCACTTGACAAATGTCTCATTTAGCAACATGAATTTTGGGCTCAATTGTGGCCATAAGCGCACAGCATTCAACCCCAGTGGCGGGGGGATAAATCTCCACACTTAGGGATTCCCACTAGTCCATTGCCCTTCGCTGAATCTTCCTCACGCAACGCGTCCTTTTGGAAGATCAGAAATCCAGGTGGTGATGTTTCAATCCTTCGTGCCCCAACAGGAAGATGTAGCAATGAAGAATACTTTGCTCTCTACACTACTACTTTCTGCCATCCTTCATTTGAAAGATTTGGGAGGAGCAGCAGTATGATAGAAGTCCAAATGTGATTGCAATTGCCAGGCATTTCACCTTAATGAAAATTGTGCAAGCAATTTTGATAAGTTACAAATTGCCTCTTCTATCTCAATCTCGAAGCATGCCAAGCCAACGCCCACAGAAGAAACACTGAGGTCATCTCCTTATTTATGTCCAGCTAATCTTCCAAGAAGAGATGACTGTCTGTGAGGCAGGATGGGGACACAGAGCAAAGCTGAGCTGTGCAAAGAAAAAAGTAAAGACCTACCTTCTAAATATGTAAAACCACAGATGCAATCTCCAACTCATTTACTTTGCGAGTAAGTCCCAGTGAATACATTTGAGCTGACTTCCTGTGGCACCAGCTTGGATGGGATGGCAAAGGTCATTTTGAAACACATAAACAGTGGGATTCCAAGGTGTGGTTGTTGCAATTGCAGGGACAGCTTAAGCTGAGAAACCAGATATTCAGAGTAGACCTAATTGGTGAAAATTACTAGGGTGGTAAGTGATCTTCCTTATCTGTAGTTTTTGTGTCACCAAAGGTATTTTGCAATTCATGGCTATTTAGGCCCACTGTTTATTCTTTTAAAAACTGATAATATAAGGAGTCCTTTGAAAAGAAAGAGATTGCTGATCACTACACCTGAGGGGGGAGATTTCTCTGGGCTACCATGTATAACAGGATGGGTAGCTCAGAACACTACATATTTTTGAAGAGGCAAGGACTACAGTACATGCGGCAATGCAGTATACATACATGATCAGCATTCTCCCTCCCTTTTTGTTTTGTTAAGATAATTTTTTTTTACAATGTATGTTGCATGTATTCTTGGAGTCCCCAGGGGTAAAAAATTCTTGACTCAAGGAAACCTTTTTTTAAAAACCTGTTTTTGACTTGACACTTTCATGAGTTGATTATTATTAAGCTCTGGGATCAGAGCGTGGCCGCCTTCGATTTTAACTGAATGGTTTCAAAGTATGTTTTGCAGAGAAGCATGCTCACTCATTTTTTTTTCTTTAAAGGAATATTTGCAAACCACTGCCGCCTCCATCTGCCTCGCTAAATTAGCTTCTCTTGCTAGGAATGGCAATAAGAGTTTGAAGGAGTCAATTTACCCCTATCAATAAAACTTCAAATTGGTGGTAGATTATCATGTGGTGGATGGCCTGTCTATGAAAAATGGGTTTCTCCCATCTACTTAAAATTACATTTCTGTGAAAGAGTTTCTTCCTAAATATCCACGTATAGCAATGTTAATTTTTTTAAAAAATTCATTTTTGGCACAGAGAGAATCAGAACAGGCAACTATCCTCCTAGAATGAGAAAGTGTTAAATGAGAAACATGTGAATTGTCATAATGGAATGAATTGAAGATGATCTACTGCAAGGTAAGTAGTATGAGGTTCATGAAACTTACCCCTTGAAGGGTATGGATTAAAGAATCAAATTGCAAAGAAAGTTAAGAAGAACAATATCCCCCTTATTTAAATATATTGGATTGAAATATATTTGGATTTGGATTAAGAAGATGACTAGGTAGGACCATTGGACCATTAGATGAAGGGTGTTGAAGATGTGCTAGATGATACTCTTGACATGTGCATAGCCAAGGAAACATACATAACATTTAATCAATTCAAGAGTTCTCTCTGGAGGCACTAATGGCCAGGCTCAATTTATCCTGCTTTGAACACATTGTGCAAAGTTCCATCTCTCCGGAAAATAGGTGGAAGAATGAGAAGACAACAAAGTGGATGGGACTCACTTATTGGGGTGATGGGGCTGACCATTGGAAAATCTCCAGGACCAGGTTTAGGGATAGATTGTCACAGAGAAAATCTATGTGGTTGCTAAGAGTTGATACTACCATGTTTTCCCTAAAATAAGACCTCCCCGGATAATAAATAGCAATAGCAATAGCAGTTAGACTTATATACCGCTTCACAGGGCTTTCAGCCCTCTCTAAGCACTTTACAGAGTCGGCATATCGCCCCCCACACTGGGCCCTCATTTCACCCACCTCGGAAGGATGGAAGGCTGAGTCAACCTTGAGCTGGTGAGATTAGAACCGCTGAACTGCAGATAATAGTCAGCTGAAGTGGCCTGCAGTACTGCACCTTAACCACTGCGCCACCTCGGCTCTAAACGCAATTGGCTTTGAGCACATGCGCTAAAATAAGCCGCCCCCCGAAAATATTGCAACACAGCAGCAGCCATGAGGTGACCACGCTTTCCGCCTCCTGCACCACAAAAAATAACCAGACCTTCCCAAAAATAAGGCCAAGTGCTTATTTTTTTGGGGGGGGGAAGAAAATAAGACCCTGTCTTATTTTCAGGGAAACACGGTAATTTGATGGCACAATCAATCAAAGAGGAAGATAAAGAAATGGCATAGAAACTGCATGAATTCTTCCACTGCTGGGATATAGAACAGGTGCATTTCCCTGTTTTGGAGGGGAATCAGTTGAACTGTTACAAGAGACAAGTTGTAAGCTTCCGTGACATTTTAAAACAAATAAATCCCGGGTCCATCCACCATCCATTTTGGGAGGGTCCTTAAAAACTCAAATGTGAAATTGCTTATCTTCTAATAAAAATATACAACTTCTCTTTAAGATCAACAGCAGCTCCCGAGGACTGGAAAATAGCCAAAGTATTTCCAGTTTTTTTTTAAAAAAGGGATTGAAGGAGATATAATGAAGATCTAGGCTAATTAACTTAATGTTTGTTTGAGGTAGAATGTGTAATAGTATAGTATAAGTGTATTACTATAATTAAAAAAGAAAATAATCAAACATCTAGAAGAGTTTGCTGAGAAATAACCAGCATAGAATTTGCTCCAGTAAGTTTTGTCTTCTTAACTTCTAAGTTTTGGGGAGGGAGATATACATTATTTGATATAACTATTGTTTCAAAAATCCTTCGATAAAGCTTCTGGCTGAAATATTTTTTATGTGCTTTCGTAAATAGTAATGGTGCAAATAAGCTTTAATTCATCTTTCAAATATACAGCCTTTGATAAATCATACAGCAAAAGTTAGCAATTCACATAAACAGCCTGTATATTGTATAAAATAAATCTGAGGAAAATTGGGATAAGAGGACAGCATTAAAGATAAAAGAACAGAAATCTGGTTACAAAATAGGAAACTGAAAAAGAGGGAATAAAATTACATTTTTAGAGGGTATCAAACGTGGTCCTCTATAGTGGAATCGGAGTTTTTAAACTTGCCTATACATAATTTGGGGGACGCGGTGGCTCAGTGGCTAAGACACTGAGCTTGTCGAGCAGAATGGTGGGCACTTCAGCAGTTTGAATCCCTAGTGCCGAGTAACAGAGTGAGCTCCCGTTACTTGTCCCAGCTTCTGCCAACCTAGCAGTTTGAAAGCCGGTAAAAATGCAAGTAGAAAATAGGAGCCACCTTTGATGGGGAGGTAACTGCGTTCCGTGCGCCTTCGGCGTTTAATCATGCCGGCCACGGACCACGGAGATATATCAGACAGCGCTGGCTCTTCAGCTTTGAAGAGTAGATGAGCATCACCCCCTAGAGTCAGGAACAACTAGCACACATGTGCAAGGGAATCATTTACCTTTATCTTTATACGAATTTGATGTTATAGGGGTGTTGAAAGAAATGTCCTTCTGGGTTCAGCTCCAAGTGGGGAAAAGACACTGGAGACATGGAGGCTGCTTGGAAAGATGGTTTATTGTGGACAGGCCACATGGCTTGAGCCCTGAACAGAAAAGGTGATCACATGCTTCGATGTTGGTGGAGAAGAAGAGAGAAGGGGTGAGGAAGGGGCTTGCTAGGCTTTTTATACCCTGTTCAGTCCCACCTCTCTGTTTCCTGTTCTTGTGTAAGAAATGTATTCTGATTGGTTGTCAGACTCCCATGATGCCATGCAGGGGGCAACTCTCTAGGCTGCGTTTGAATCCATAGATGAGTTCTCCTATGCCATGTGGAGACCTGAGTAAAGGCCAATCATACCATTTCTGTAGCTGCTGCTGAAGTCTTTATTATGTAAAGTGGGCTAGCCTGGCTAGTCTTAATGGGCCTATTCACAAAGTGTGGGTGGGCAGAAGCTACAGGCAGCTATTCTATCTTTTAAAGCATGTTTCTTTCTTTTCACACCCAGAAATATTCTGTCTTTTCAATATTTCCTAGGATATTTCATTTTTCTGGGAGAGGGCTGGGTGATAACTTCCCACAGGGGAATAGCAAGAGGCTGAAATTTGCCGATGATATAAAAATTTTGGGGGGATGGAAAAATCCAGAGGGGATTGAACCGCTGTTGTTGAAGGCAGCAAGGTAGGAACTGTAAGAGACACGGAGCAGAGGGCTGTTGGGAGGTAGCTGAGGTAACTTCACCCTTTGGCACAATTCAGGAGTCATTCCAATAACAACAGCAGGAAAGAACCAAACACCATAACCAAAAGTGCTATTAAGAGCCACTAAATCACCTGAAGGTATCTCAATTAAGCAGATTGCAATCTTCATCCTGCTTCAGCAATTGCTATTAAGGATTGTGGGCACTTGACTGAGCTGTTCTAATTAGACAGATTGGCAGATAAGGCCCTCTAAATGAAGCAAGGGAGCTGGGCCCGTCTTCTCCTCTGGCTTCCATTCGCTGCCAGGCGTAGTCTCTGTTTTGGCACGTTCTGTGTTTTACCCTTTGGGGTTGCAATGTGTTTACTTGGGTCTTTTGTTCCTACAGAGAGGTGGGAGAACAGGGGGCTTGGGTTTTGGTGAGTACGTCCAGCTAAGGCACAGAGGCGAGAATAGCACCATCGGATTCAAGAAACCATGTTGAATATACGAGATCATCTCATAAACAGCTCTTCTTTGCCCTTGAAGATTTCATGACTTGCATTAGCTGGTGGCCTCATATTATTCCTCTGAATTAAAAGCAATACTTATTTTTAAAGGCTCCCTTTCCCCAGTGGAAAAAGAAAAGAAATATCTGCTGAAATGTTGCAGGTCCTAGATTTTCTATCTATAGTTTAAAGTGTTTGTAGACTGTAGACTAAACTCTAGAAATGTATGACGTCTCCAGTTAAGTCTCCACTGGAGCCCCTCATATTTCTTCACCATTGAGCATTCTGGTTAGGACTTGTGGGAATTACGATATTAAAAAAATAACTGCAGCATCATCCCTGCTTTACACAAAGTCTTTATCCATTATGCACATTTTGAGATAAAACATTTCAAAAATCGTAGACTGGAAACCGTAGGTCTCCAAGAATTTGTTCTGGAATATATCCATTCTTTTAAGTACCATTTTTAGAATAAGTGAGGACTGCAGATTTGTAGGACCGATACTGAAAACAGGGATACCATTTCCATTTGAATAATAAAGCCTGGATTCTTTTTTCCTTCATCTCATTCATAATTTTCGTTTATTTTTTAAAAGGTGGGACAGTATCTTGACAAACTAGCGTAGTGTCAAAACCAAACTTTGAGATAATTTTTGCAGATTTGGTCCTGAGCTTAAGGATATCAATTGGACTCCCTTTGCAGAGGTGGTACTCTGCCAGTTCACTCCGATTGGGGTGAGCTGGTAGCGGTGATGGTAGGAAGCTTTGCCCACCCACCCACCCACATGTCATCACAGATGCTCTGCGCATGCGCAAAAGCCCCACACTCAAGCACGCACCCCTGGTTCCAAACTGGTAGCGAAGGTAAGAGAAAAACCATTACTGGTAACGCACTCGACATGGGGCTGCCCTTGAAGAGTGTCCGAAGACTACAGCTGGTCCAGAATGCAGCTGCGCGAGCGATAATGGGTGTACCTAGATACACCCATGTTACACCTATCCTCCGCGAGCTGCACTGGCTTCCCATTGGTCTCCGGACCAGCTTCAAGGTGCTAGTCGTTACTTTTAAAGCCCTACATGGTATTGGACCTGGCTACCTGAGAGTACCCCTCCTGCCGCTTACCTCCCAATGACCAATTAGATCACACAGGTTGGGCCTCCTCCGGGTGCCGTCGACCGGACAATGTCTGGGTCCTCATTTCACCCACCTCGGAAGGATGGAAGGCTGAGTCAACCTTGAGCTGGTCAGGATTGAACTGCTGAACTACAGATAACAGTCAGCTGAAGTGGCCTGCAGTACTGCTCCCTAACCACTGCGCCACCTCGGCTAAATTGTGAATGGATGTTATGGAGTACTGTGCAACCTCATGGGATTCAGTAATTTTTTTGTAGTCCCTCCATCAGTTGCTGCTAATGTTAATTTTAATGTAACAGAAGGAGTAAGTTCTGTCCAATACATGGAGAATTGTATTTAACTCACTGAAATTTATGTCATAACTCTATGAGACTCACTCCAGTGGGAGTGAGGCCACGAAGCACATTACATGAACACCTCAGACATTCCGTAGCCTAAAGGGGGTCAAATGTCCTGCGCCTGATGGGTTTTGGAGTCTCATGGACGTCATCGGCCTTCAACTTCCATCAGCAAAGCTAGGTTGCCTAAATTAATCAGAGATATAGGAGCTAAAAGTAAGATCCGAGGCCCTAGCATCCATTGCAAGCCACGATTATATTAATAGTGTGTTCCTACATAATCACGCAGATCATGGAATCATGTATTTATATCAAGACACCTGCCCCATGTACATATGTAATTGCATGATGAGAAGATGAGGCATATGTTGTCACTTGTTGTCCCCCCCCCCCGCCCTTATTGAGCATTCACAGTTGCCGTAAATCTTAAAGTTACCCATGCTCAGTTAAAGGAACAGATTAGAGTTAACCTGTTGGGGTTCGTGGCACGACAAAACCGCGCTCGACTAAAGGCGCCCGATTAAACCGCGTCGCTGACGTCATCAACAGGGCGACAACAGCGAGCGCGGAGAAAGAAGGGCGCTTTAAATAGCTCTTTGAAAGCAAGCCGATTCAAGTTAAGGTAAGGGTTAGGGTTAGGGTTAGGGTTAGGGTTAGGGTTAGGGTTAGGGTTAGGGTTAGGGTTAGGGTTAGGGTTAGGGTTAGGGTTAGGGTTAGGGTTAGGGTTAGGGTTAGGGTTAGGTTAACGGTTAGGATTAGGTTTAGGGTTAGGTTTAGGATTAGGTTTAGGGGCTTAGGTTTAGGTTTAGCGTTTACAGCGTGCTTCTGTCTCCGCGCTGTTGTCGCGCTGTGATGACGTCAGCTACGCGGTTTCGTCGAGCGCCCTTTCGTCGAACACTGTTTTGTGGTGGAACCGTTGGGGTTAACTGTAATAAATCTCTTGTAAAAGACTAACTCCTTACTGATTCTCATGGAGGTTGAATTGTCCATCAAAGACAACTACCTTCCTCTCCATTTTTTATTTTTATCAGGCATATTTAGCAGAGTTTTGTAAATACTGTTGAGTTGTGACTGCCTTGGCCCAGAGAAGCATGTAGCTGTATAAATTGAAACGTGATGCTGATAATCAAGGCTTGGAGAATGTGTTTAGTCTACCCTTGGATGGATAAGAGAATGTGTATCAGTGAATACTTTTACAGGCAATGATTGTTAATATATTAGGAGAAGTTTTCAACCCCAACTCTTTGATAGCTACTATTTGAATTACATAAAGAAAAGAGGTATGAATAGCATCCTGCAACTGCTAATAGATTTCCCCCCAAAACTCAGTCATTCCACAATGACACAGATCATATAGACAAATGTTTTTTTTTTAGAGATAGCTAACGGAAAGGCCTTTCCCCTCCTGTGCCGTAGAAGGCAAAATGAACCTGGGAAGTTTTAGTGTTAGAACATTGTCAGATAAAGGAGTGGACAAATATTTGGCGAATTGCCATTGGTCATCCCAGGAAGTTACAACATAGTAACACGCCACAAGGAACAAATTGGTAGCTTTTTGCATACATATTTTTTTCCACAGAAGTATCTCTGTTTATCAGACGTGAGTAATAAATACTAAATGTAAAAATAACAAAATGAGTTTTGGTATCCGCTTCGTTTAAGATGGAAGGAAGGCTATGACAAGGTTGTCAGTCTCCCTAGATCTTGGAAAGCCTATGTCGAAGAGGCAGAGTGATGTAGCGGTCAGCAGTATTAGAGAGACCCCACAAAGATATCAGCTGAAGACCCCCCCCCCAGCAGTGATTTTGGAAAGATAGTCTCTCTCTCTCAACTCAACCTACTTCAGAAGGGAAAAATGGGAAGAAACAGGGCTGTTCACAGGATTTTATACTCCTAAACAAGAAGTGGAATATAAATCTAACTAGATAAAGGTAAAGATTTCCCCTGTCCAATGGTGTCAGACTCTAGTGGCAATGCTCCCAGAGCCGAGGTGGTGCATTGGTTAGGGTGCAGTACAGCAGGCCACTTCAGCTGACTGTTATCTGCAGTTCAGCGGTTCTAATCTCACCGGCTCAAGGTTGACTCAGCCTTCCATCCTTCCGAGGTGGGTGAAATGAGGACCCAGACTGTGGGGGCATATGCTGACTCTGTAAACCACTTAGAGAGGCCTGAAAGCCCTATGAAGCGTATATAAGTCTAACTGCTATTGCTATTGCTATGCTCATCTCCATTTCTTAGAAAGAGCCATCATTGTCCAAAGATGTTTTGTGGTCATGTGGCCAGAATGACTATATGTCTAGACCAGAGTGGAGTTGCTCCTGGTTCGGCCTGGATCGGCAAACTGGTGGTGGTGGCGGTGGGAGGCTCTGCCTACCCACCGAACGCTTCTGCACATGCGCAGAAGCATCGTGCATGAGTGCGCAAGTGTCCGAGCATGTCTGAGCGAGCTGGTAGTAAAAATAATGGCAACCCACCACTGGCCTAGACACAGAGAGCACTGTTATCTTCCCACCAAAGTGGTACCTATTTATCTACATTCGCATGCTTTCGAACTGCTAGGTGGTCAGGAGTGGGGCAAGTAGGAGGTGGATAGGGAAGACAGGGAGTTCACCCTGTCACACAGTCCTTGGGTCTCGAACTGCCAAACCTTTCTAACTACACATTAAAAAAAACAACTAAATATCAACCAAGAAATTAATGCTGAGCTGCCGGCTATTTCCCCACCATTAATCACTTGCCCCTCTGCCCCATCTATAGTACTCTGTATTTTGATCCTGAATTTAACCTGTAGGCAGGGCTGGATTTTCCTATAGGCTAACTAGGCTTCAGCCTAGGGCCTCAAGATCAAGAGGGGCCTACATTCAAATTCTGCAAAATTAAAATTACACTATTCTAAAAACAGTGAACACTAAAACACTGAACCGAGAAGGAGAAATTCTACGCATATGACTAATAAACAAACATAAAAATGTATTGGTTAAGATCGTTCCAGCGCTGCGGCAGTTGGGGAGCCCGCCCACGTTCCTGCACCGGCGATCGGGCGAGAGGCGCGGCCGCTCCCAGTAGCCGCCCCGTCGACGCGGAGCCCACCAGCGGCCTGGCAGGGAGGGCGAGGGGGCCGAGCCGGGCAGCTGAGCGCAGCAGGGGAGGCGGCTGGCCTCGCTGCCTTTGCCGCAGAGCAGAGCCGCCCTCCGTCAGGAGGCCAGCTATATATATTGATATATATTGATCTATATCACAATGACGTATTTTATTGTCTCTCATGTAATTTACAAACTTAAAAATGGGAGGTGAAAGGGCCTCATAAGTGGAATAGCCTAGGGCCTCTTTTCATCTAAATCTGGCCCTGCCTGTAGGTGTTTTAGTGAAAGATTGCTTCCACATTTCTTTTTACCGTTTCAATCCTACAGTGCTAAATACAAGATGGATAAATACATGTATAAATCCAGTAGCCTAAATCGAAAGAACCACCTTTGATGATCGATAACGTAAAACTACACAGTGGGATTTTTTTCTTTTTGCTTTGAACCGTAGATTTCCGAGCTGGATCTCAAAATGTCATAGTCTTTTAAAAAATTCTACAGTATACTGTTTTAAAAAAAAATGCAAAATGTATGATACAAAGGGGGAATTGTCTTTAGAATAAAACCAAGCCTCCCCCGCTCAAATTAATGCATTTGGATTTTCTTGCCTTCAGAGTTGGGAGGATACATTTCACGTTATCTATTCATCTTTCAGAAAGGGAATATCTAATTCTGAAGCTTTTATCAGCGAATCTCAAGGAACACAGTTTAAGAGTTCTGTGCCTTTTGTAGGGTTTGCAACTGCTAATAAATGTTAAGCAGAGGAGCCCCAACTGAGGTTGCAAGATCAGAGACACAGTGATTTCAGAGGACTTTCTGTGCAGGATGTAATCTCAGATGGCTGTGATGCAAACTAATGGTAACCATGATGTTGGTCCACAAACTACTTATTACTTTAATAAAAGGAGACATGTCGGAGATGACCTAACAGCGTAAGAAAAAATGATGAATAGTAATTGTATTGGGGCACACGTTAATGGCTCTGGAGGTGTTTTGCTTCTAGACAAAGTCTACCATCGATATTAAAAACTTAATGAGTTTGTCTGCAAACTCTCCATGCTTCCTCCTACACCACATCTCTTTGTTTGCAAGAGTCTTGGCTCTGGGGTTATGTGGCTTTCATTTCCTCTTGCTCACTTGTTTTGATTGCCTCATTTGCCAGTTTATTAACAAGCAGAAAATACTTTGTAGATACTCTCCATAAAGGCTGCAGCGAGCCATCTCCCTTCGCCCCATCTAAGCAGGGCTTCAGAGAGATGAAAAGAAATCAGAGATTTTCCCCCTTATCAAGAAACCTCTCTAATCCTCTTCCTGATGCTTACCAACTGTTAATGTCAGAGAGAAAGGAATCCTTTGAGGAAAACCTTTCAAGATTTGACAATGAACCAGTTTCCCAGAAGAATGAAGGGGCCTCTTGATGTTGTTTTTTTTAAAAATCAAATGCTAAATAGCATGAGGATCTACTGGCTCTTATTTCTCCACAGAGGATTGAATCCAAAGGCCTACAAGTCCCTTATTTGGATTTAAAATGATGTGGATTTGTTTTTTTTAAATGTCTAACAGACATGTTCTTAATAAGTAACACAATTATTCTGTGTCCTTCTAGTTGTTGCTGAAGGACAATTCAGTGGCATCTAAATCCAGAATTCTCCACCTCTAGGGCCTGCTGGGAGCTGTTGAGGTAAACAAACAAATATCTGCGAGGAAATGGGTTCCTTACATTTTTTTAAAAAAGTAAACTGACAGTAAAACACAAACCCCTACATTAATTTTATTAGATGAATAAGGAAATCCATTGGAACCCAAAGAAGTTGCACATGCAAAGAGCAGCTCCAATGAAAAGTTTAATTGAGCACAGCGGGAGAGCCTGGGAGGAGAGTTTGATTGTCGATTTGCACTTTTTATGTGATTCGCATTTTCATTATTTGTGATTTTCAGTATCCACCAGTGATAAGTGGAGTTTCGACCTTTCTACGTACTTTAGCTTTTTTTTGAAGAGCCGAGGTGGCGCACTGGTTAAATGCAGCACTCCAGGCTACTTCAGCTGACTGCAGTTCTGCAGTTCGGCTGTTCAAATCTCACCGGCTCAAGGTTGACTCAGCCTTCCATCCTTCCAAGGTGGGTAAAATGAGGACCCGGATTGTTGTTGGGGGCAATATGCTGACTCTGTAAACTGCTTAGAGAGGGCTGAAAGCCCTATGAAGCGGTATATAAGTCTAACTGCTATTGCTATTTTATTTTATGCATGTGCAAAGCAGATAAAAAAACACAGCATGTTTTTGAAGCGAAAAGTTAGGTCACCTGTGCAATATGTTCCTGTATTTGCACCTCCTTTCCTTGTTTGGTGATGACATACCTATCCTGTTGGCTCAGGTCAGTTTCGAGGTTTCCTGGTATGACCTGCCATCGCATTTGGATCTCACAAGCATGCGAGTGCTCACAACAGCCCTCTGACTTCCTTATAGATAAAGGTAAAGGTTTCCCCTGCACATGCGTGCTAGTCGTTCCCAGCGCTAGGGGTGGTGCTCATCTCCATTTCTAAGCCAAAGAGCCAGCGCTGTCCGAAGATGTCTCCTTGGTCATGTGGCCGGCATGATTAAATGCCGAAGGCTCACACCGAGCACTGTTACCTTTCCACCAAAGTGGTTCCTATTTTTCTACTTGCATTTTAAACCTGCTTTCGAACTGCTAGGCTGGCAGAAGCTGGGACAAGTCACGGGAGCTCCCTCCATTAGGCGGCGCTAGGGATTTGAGCTGCTGAACTGCCAACCTTCTGATTGGCAAGCTCAGTGTCTTAACCACTGAGCCACCATGTCCCTTCCTATAATGAATGTCAAAATGCTTTAAAATATAAAGTTTATTAAAATACTATATAAGCTGAGTGGGGGAGAAGTGTATCAGTTCTTCTAAAAAGTGTCAAAACCGCCAGCCCCTGGTCGTAAAAGCAAAGCAAACTTCTACCTTTTCTTTGTAATCCCGTTCTTCAAGGTTCAAGGTTCATTTTATTTATATGCCGCCCTATTCCCAGTGGGACTCAGGGCGGCGCACAAACCCAAGGAGGGGAAGGGAAACACAAAAACTACAAAATACAGGGCATTTAAAAACAACCAACAGCCACATGATTCGAGAGGGGAAGGGAACTCATCGACCCCAGGCCTGCTGACACAGCCAGGTTTTAACGGCTTTTCAGAAGGCCTGGAGAGAGATGAGGGTCCGAATCTCTGCGGGGAGTTCGTTCCAGAGGGCCGGAGCCGCCACAGAGAAGGCCCTCCCCCGGGTGGTAGCCAGATGGCATTGGCTGGTGGACGGAACCCGGAGGAGGCCTTTTTTGATAGCTAATTTATCAAGAGAGAATACTTGAACAATCTGCAGGTAGCAATGTTAGCCTCCCCTGGAACAATTGAGGCCTCCCTCCCAACACATCTGTAAAACAGCTGTGTGCAGCAGAAAAGCCGGTATGAGCTGTGAGCCACATGAGGTGAACTTGGGATCACTTGTGGAACAGGCCACTCCAAAGAAGAAGGGCAGCTGCTTCAAGGAATCCACGGGATCTCTTTCATGGTTGGATTGCCTCACTGAGATCTCCTATGACCAAGTCAAGGAAAAGAGAAACAGAGGAGGGCATATTGTGCAGAAGATTGCAACGGGAAGCCAAGTATTGTGGAAGAAAGGAACCAAAATCATGCCATTTCTATAGACTCAATATTCCAAAGTCACATGGGTATTGATATCAAACTGATGAAAGAAATGTCCTTCTGGGTTCGGCTCCAAGTGGGGGAAAAGACACTGGAGACATGGAGGCTGCTTGGAAAGATGGTTTTAATGGGGACAGGGCCACATGGCTTGAGCCCTGAACAGAAAAGGGATCACATGCTTCAATGTTGGTGGAGAAGAAGAGAAGGGCTGAGGGAGGGGCTTGCTAGGCTTTTTATACCTGTTTAGTCCCACCTCTCTGTTTCCTGTTCCTGTGTAAGAAATGTATTCTGATTGGTTGCCAGACTCCCATGGGGCCATGCAGGGGCAACTCTCTAGGCTGCGTTTTGAATCCAGGTTTGGTTGAGTTCTCAGATGCCATGTGATCATTTGGGGCCAATATTATTTGCTTTAATCCCTTCCCCCTGGAGCTGAAGTGGAGAAGCCTTTATTATGTAAAATGGGCTAGCTTGGCCTTCTTAATGGCCCATTAACAAAGTGGGGATGGGCAGGAAGCTACAGGCAGCTTCTGTCGTTTAAAACATGTTTCTTTCTTTTCACATCCAGAGAAATATTCTGCCTTTTCAATATTTCCTAGGATATTTCATTTTCTGGGAGAGGGCTGGGTGATAACTTCCCACAGGGGAATAGCAAGAGGCTGAAATTTGCCGATGATATAAAAATTTGGGGGTGGAAAAATCCAGAGGGGATTGAACCGCTGTTGTTGAAGGCAGCAAGGTAGGAACTGTAAGAAAGAGAAAGAAAGGAAGAAATAAAAAAGAAAGAAAAAAGAAAGAAAAAGAGTGAGAGAGATGAAAGAAAAAAGAAAAAAGGGACAGAGAGACAAAAGGAAGGGAGAGAGATAGAGATAGAAGATAGATAGATAGATGATAGTAGATAGATAGATAGATAGAGATAGATAGATAGATAGATAGATAGATAGGATAGATAGATAGATAGATAGTAGATGATAGATAGATAGATAGATAGATAGATGATAGATAGATAGATAGATAGTAGATAGATAGATAGATAGATAGATAGATAGATAGATAGATAGATGATATGATAGATAGATAGATAGATAGATAGATGATAGATAGATAGATAGATAGATAGATAGATAGATAGATGATAGATAGATATGATAGATAGATAGATAGATAGATAGATAGAGAGGGAAAACACATGGCCGGCAAGCCACTCCCACAAAGGAGGCCACACCCACAGAGTAGGTTCCAAAATTTTTTGAAACCCCCACTGGTTCTGGATAATATATATGACCCAAGTGAGCTGGATCAATGTCCTGATCTTGCCTGCCTGTGTAAATTCTTAAGACTGTTGTCCAAGGAGCGATGTGTGGAGTATTTCTGCTTTTCCCCAACTCTCCTGTCCTCAGTCTAAGAGGATTTTTTAAGAAAGACCCTTAAAGAAAAAGAAACGTTCAGGAAAATTTCCATAGTTTTGAAGAAATCTTTGCACTTCCCTTAGCTACAAGGTTATTTTAGAGTGTGTGAACGTCCTGCCTTCCACCGAACAATCGTCACTCCAACGGAGTATAACCTGTCTGGCCTCGTCTCAACCCCACGGGAAAACACCAGGAAACAGAGCGATGAGAGTCTGTAAGAGGAAGAAAAAAAACCCTCAACAAAAGATCTCCATGCAACGATATAACAACCTGAAACAAATAACGCAAGAGAAATTCTGAACTAATTTTAAAGCTCCCTGAGTGTGAGACTGAGAATCGGACGAATTAGTGATTAAAAAAACAACAACTTTGGATTGTGCAGAGATGGACAAATTAACACTGAAATTAAAAGATAAAGAAGAGTCGGAATATTATGAAATTTGGAACAATTCATACAGCCGTTAAGGCCTGGCTGTCCCAGCAAGCCTGGGGATTGAGTTCCCCCGCTACTCAAATTTGCTGTGCTTGCTGTGTTTTTTAAATTGTTGTATCACTGTCCTGTTTGTCTTACTTTTTGTATTTGTTTTCCCCTTCCCTGGTTTTTGTTCAGCCGCCCTGAGTCCCTTCGGGGAATAGGGCGGCTTACAAATCGAATAAATACCAATACCAATACCAAATGGCTGCAGAACAAGAATAAAATTAAGTAAGCCAAAAAACTATATATAAATATGGTTCACCGACAAATGCGCGCTAGACAAATGCGCACCGACAAAACCGCGACGACAAAACCGCGATGTCAAAATCATGCCCACAAAAGCGCGTCGAAAAATACGCGTCGACAAAATCGCGTCATCAACAAACTACATAGTGGGATGCATATACGTATGTTATAATCCTAACCCTAACCCTAACCCTAACCCTAACCCTAACCCTAACCCTAACCCTAACCCTAATTGTCCTCGTCATCGCGCTTTTGTCGGCCTTGATATCCCCACTTTAGGGAATTTGGGGTACAGGGAAGGTTATAAGAGCCGAGGTGGCACAGTGGTTAGGGTTCAGTACTGCAGGCCACTTCAGCTGACTGTTATCTGCAGTTCAGCGGTTCTAATCTCACCGGCTCAAGGTTGACTCAGCCTTCCATCCTTCCGAGGTGGGTGAAATGAGGACCCAGACTGTGCGGGCGATATGCTGACTCTGTAAACCGCTTAGAGAGGGCTGAAAGCCCTATGAAGCGGTATATAAGTCTAACTGCTATTGCTATTGCTATAATTGGGAGCTTTGTAGTTGGAAAACAGAACAGGGGTGGTGAGATTTGATCAATTTTTAAAATTACGAATGGAGTGGAAGGGAACAGTTATTTCTTCCATGGTTCTTGGATGTTTCAGGGTTTCTCTTAGTCTGGGGAGCAATTGCTGCCAAGCATTTTTGAATCTCCTGCTAGTATATATTTTTATAAACAAATGACGACTGCCAATGAATTGACATTATATCTGATAAAACAAACAGAATAGCTAAGGCTATTCTCAGCATTCTTCCCTACCTCTTCCCGACTTTATTTAATAATTTTTAAAGGCATAGAAGTACGGCCAGTGGGAGAGAATAAAACTGGCAACCAGATTATATATAGCCCTGCAGTGCTAACAAGAAAAGATGTGTATGAAACATATATTTTTTAGAAGTATTTTGGCTCCAGTCCTATGCATGTGTCTCTGAAAACTCAACTGCATATATCTTCAAGAAAATACACGAATGCTTGGGTTATTAATTGCTTTCTTCTTGTTCTGTGCATCTTTGCTCTAGGCTCCAGACGGTTAGCTGGGAAAGACCACACAGAAGAGTCAATGCTGACTCTTGGATACTAAGTGGACACATAATCCATGCAGTTTTCTTGGCAACAAAATGAGAAGAGTATGTCACAATCTTCTCCCAAGACGTTTTTTTTCACAACTACCAACACAAACCCTAAAACTTGGGATTCCTTGATATCCGCTCAGCTCCGCTTGGCTTTCGAAACCAGACAAAGTCTTGAAAGCATGGTTTTATGCAATCAACTAGCAGCAAGACCAATTTAAGACAGGGACACTCACTTCTGGGAATGGGTATTAGAATGTATTATGAAATCATCCAGTTATATGGACGTTTTCCTGCAAGCTTCACTATTTTAATGGGCTTTATTGATAGGCAGCTGTGAAGGTGGATTGTTTTATTTTCATTTGTATGGTACATTAGAGACCGCCTGCTGCCAATTACCTCCACTAGACCGATTAGATCCCACAGATTAGGCCTCCTCCAAATTCCATCCGCCGGCCAGTGTCAACTGGTGACTACGCGGAGGAGAGCCTTCTCTGTGGCTGCTCCGACCCTCTGGAACGAGCTCCCCGTGGAGATTCGAACCTCACCACCCTCCAGGCCTTCCGCAAAGCCCTTAAAACCTGGCTGTTCCGACAGGCCTGGGGCTAAAGAGCTGTTGCCCCCGTCTCGAATTGTATGACTATTGTGTGTTTTAAATTATGCATTGTTATGTGTCGTTTTTAATTTTTTGTCTGTATCCCCCTTCCCTGGTTTGAGTTGTGAGCCGCCCTGAGTCCCCTTCGGGGGAAAAGGGCGGCATATAAATATATAAACAACAACAACAACACATGGAATTATTAAAAATAAGAGAAAAGAAAAGTGTTCTCAGGCTACCATCCTCCTGGGAAGAGACTCATTCCTGAGCAACGTCAGAGTTGGGTGGAGTAGGCATCTGTTCAGATGTTAACCTGGACCAGATAATGTTGATTTTGAGGGTGGTCATGTTTAATTTTCAAGGGTGTGTGAAATGGACAGGCTGACCAATATGTTATTACATACCTGAATCTGTTGTGGAAGTTTCAAGATACTGTCGTGGAAGATTTACATGGCGTGCGTTAACAACTTCCTGTCCTACTTCTAGCATTAATTAGCTGAGCAAATCAAGGATGATATCTTTATCTCACCAATTACTGCTGTTTTAAGTGAACGGTCACAGTGTTGTTTTACAAGCTTCAGTTGCATTCAAAGGCTGGGCGTACTTTATTTCAAATTCTTTTATGAATACTGAGTCTCATCGCTCCATATTGGAATATCCCTCATCCCGTAGTCCAGAACAACATTGGCCCAACAATCTCAGCCTCACCAATGAAGTTATTAAAGTCAATGCTTACTTCCTAAAGACCTTGGCTACCAGAAATTCAACATACATATGTAATGGTTTGCAGTGTTATTATTTTTAATTTGTATCTAAAATATTTGAAAAGAGATTTATTCTACTCAAGGGGGACTGTCCAGAGCTTTCCATCTCTTCTGAAAACATTTTTGGAAGGCATTGATGGTTTCTTCCTCCTGGCCTTCTCTGAAGCTAGATATTCTTCTACGAGCCTTAGCTTCTGATCTATTTATAAGATTGCCTGCATGGCATCTGTATATTGTGTGACATAATTGGACTTCTGTTGAACTGTTTTGTAGTGATTAAAAATGGAGATGGGAACTGCTTGCGAGATGCACATGCTCAGAATAAATTAAAATCCCAATTTTGGAGCACGTTCTTTGTGTGGGTGATTGTATTCAGAAATGCTGATTGCCCACAACTTCAGAATAATGCTTTAAATGCCAAGGGAAGTGTTTTAGATGCATGCTGCTTCAAGAGCCGAGGTGGCGCAGTGGTTAGGGTGCAGTACTGCAGGCCACTTCAGCTGACTGCTAGTTGCAGTTTGGCGGTTCAAATCTCACCGGCTCAAGGTTGACTCAGCCTTCCATCCTTCCGAGGTGGGTGAAATGAGGACCCAGACTGTGGGGGCAATATGCTGACTCTGTAAACCGCTTAGAGAGGGCTGAAAGCCCTATGAAGCAGTATATAAGTCTAACTGTCATTGTCATTGTCAAGTGTTTCACTAAGTCAAATGGATGGTGTGCTCTCCAGAGAGAGTCACATATTGGCAGGCGGTTCTATTAATAACCACTTTCAAGAATAGAAAAAAAACTCTATGCCCAATTTAAGTAAAACATCGTTGCTAATGAGTATCATTTTCTTGCCCACATGTACAATTCTTTTATCATTCTGGCAAATCTGATGGCCTCATGTATCGGGAACATTTCTTCCTTACCTAGAGTCAGGCTTCACATCTGGTCTTAAATCTGTTCATCACAGATTTAGAGACACTTAAATCAATTCTTGGATACGCACAGCAGCAAATTTCCAGACATGATGTGGTAAGATTAGAAACTTTACCGGAGACAAGAATGTAGCCTTGAATAACTGTAGATTGCTAGCTGCAGTTATTTTAGGTATCTGTGTTATCTGAAGCTGAAATATTAGGCTTCTTCCTCCTGGCTTTCTGATATTAATGCATATTTGGCAAATCACTTGAGATAGTTCTGGCTTTCAACTGTGAGCAACCAACCCATGGAGCCGAGGTAGCGCAGTGGTTAGGGTGCAGTACTGCAGGCCACTTCAGCTGACTGCTATCTGCAGTTCAGCGGTTCTAATCTCACCGGCTCAAGGTTGACTCAGCCTTCCATCCTTCCGAGGTGGGTGAATGAGGACCCGGATTGTTGGGGGCGATATGCTGACTCTGTAAACCGCTTAGAGAGGGGCTGAAAGCCCTATGAAGCGGTATTATAAGTCTAACTGCTATTGCTATTGCTAACCCAACCCAACCCAACCCAGCCCAGCCCAGCCCAGCCCAGCCCAGCTCAGCCCAGCCCAGCCCAACCCAGCCCAGCCCAACCCAACTCAACCCAACCCAACCCAACCCAACCCAACCCAACCAACCAACCAACCAATCAACCCAACCAACCAACCAACCAACGGTTTGTGAGCAAATTTAAGAAAGTGTTTGCAATTGGTTGAGGGGTGGGGAGGAACTTCAATAGGCCAAGCTGGAACCATGTCTAATCACATCCCTGATCTCATTGGATAAGTGTTGCCATCTGGGGAAGTTACTTTTTTTAAAAAAATATTTCTCATATATACATTCACAATTATATGATCTCATAACTGTTATTAATAATATGTATTTGTAACAATTTTTCTCCCCTACAGTTGACAATTTACTTGAGATTGCTTTCTTACCATCCCATAAACCCATCTTATCTCTACAACAATCCTACTTCCTCTTCCTTCCTTCCCTCCTTTCTTCTCTCCTTCTCTCCTTCCTTCCCTCCTTCCTTCCCTCTTCCCTCCCCTCCTTTCTTCTCTTCTTCTCTCCTTCCCTCCTTCCTTCCCCTCCTTTCTTCTCCCCTTCTCTCCTTCCTTTCCTCCTTCCTTCCCTCCTCCTTCCCCCCTTCCTTCTCTCCCTTCCTTCCCTCCTTCCTTCCCTCCTTTCTTCTCCTTCTCTCCTTCCTTTCCTCATTCCTTCCCTCCTTCCTTCCCCCCTTCCTTCTCTCCTTCCTTCCCTCCTTCCTTCTCCCTTCTCTCCTTCCTTGGGAAAGTTACTTTGATGATTACAGGAACCACCTCTGTCCAGATGGTGCCCTAACATTTTCGTGGTAGCTTAAGCCTTTGATCATTCACCACATTATATTTTCTACACCATGATTTTTTTTTTCTTCCCTACCAATAAAGGGTGTGTAGATAGAGTTTAGGCAGCAATCAAGGCAGCCAAAATGGAAAGTAGCTGAATAAGAATTTGAGTTTTTCAGATTTTAGTTGATATCCGGTCTATAAGGCCAAGAGTACTATGGATCAGAGGTAGCCTAGATATTCTGCTGTTCCATTGGTGGGGTCAATAGCAATAGCAGTTAGACTTATATACCGCTTCATAGGGCTTTCAGCCCTCTCTAAGCGGTTTACAGAGTCATCATATCTCCCCCACCGTCTGGGTCCTCATTTTACCCACCTCGGAAGGATGGAAGGCTGAGTCAACCTGAGCCGGTGAGATTTGAACCGCCGAACTGCAGATAACAGTCAGCTGAAGTGGCCTGCAGTACTGCACCCTACCCACTGCGCCACCTCGTCAAGAAAGAGGCAGTTTGGGTGCAAAGAAAAAAATCTGGAGGTTGGCAGGATGGGTGGTTACTATAGAACTTGAATCTTTTAATTGCTTTTTTGCCATGGAGGCCTGAAGAGAAAGCAGGAGGAGGAGGAGAAAGGATGGGGTAGTGAATGGGGTGGGATGAATTAACAGAATGGATAACCAGTCTTCTCAAAGATAGCCTGCAGGGAATTTATGGATTGCAACAAAACTGCTCAATGTTAAAAATATTACATGATTAGCGAATGTTTAATTCTCTATAGAGCCGAGGTGGCGCAGTGGTTAAATGCAGCACTGCAGGCTACTTCAGCTGACTGCAGTTCTGCAGTTCGGCTGTTCAAATCTCACCGGCTCAGGGTTGACTCACCCTTCCATCCTTCCAAGGTGGTAAATGAGGACCCAGACTGTGGGGACGATATGTTGACTCTGTAAACCGCTTAGAGAGGGCTGAAAGCCTATGAAGTGGTATATAAGTCTAACTGCTATTGCTATTGCTTAATCTTTCCAAAGTTATTGAAGATGGTGCTGTTGATGAAGTTTCATAGGTGCCACACAAATTCATTATTATTTTGGGTGTCAAAGCACCATCAAATCTGAGAACCCCCAAGTTCTCTATCCTGGAAACTGCTGGTTCTTGCCATATTAGTTTTGGGCCCTAAATCTGAATCAAATGTCATCTGAAATCTCCTTGCCACACTTCCAGAAGATCTCTGAAAATCCAGAAGCCACTTTTCCAGAAGATCCCTGAAGGTTGGTTACAGCGAAGTGTGGTGGTCATGTTCTGAAATGAAGAAAAAGTTCTTCATTTAATTGAGCTCAGAATCCACAAGACACAATGTTCATAACTCATGTTTGATTCGAACTTGGAGACGGCCGCCGAAGAAGCCAAGACTACTGCTTTATATATCTCTGCTTGGATTGTTATTTCATTCATGTTTAAATGTTTTGGCAGCGACTTCCCTGACAGATCTGGCAGACTGGAATAACTTGTATTCTGCGGCAACCAAGATTTATTTATTTTTTTAAATACAGCTCATGTTTCTGAGCTTGCTTCATCAGAGTTTTTCAAAGATACAATTCATTCCTGCAGCATTTTTATCCAGATTTTCAGATTCTCATATGGCTTTATTTGTTAGTGTTACGCTAGTACGCTCGAGGCAATTTAGAAGCCATAAATCACCGGGGAGCCTAAAAATAATTAAAAGACACAAAAAGAAATTACTAGCAACCTTTCTTGAATAGCAATAAAACTGTGGATGAAGATAAAAATAGCAACACCTGATGCCCCCAAACTTATTTTTAAAGCAATGTGCTACGCATATTTCTCCTGAACGTTAATAATGAAGGGTGCTGACACAATATATATTCATGTAGCTGCTCCCTTAGAGATCCTTTCAGTCTGTTCGACTTAATATGTATACATTAATTACATGCTAATTCCACTGCTTTTAATTGGCGTTGGTAGGAAAGAACCTTCCAGCCATAGATCTACCCTGACAGGTGTGGGAAATAAACGCCAAAGGCCACCATCCAGAAAGAAAAGAGGCGCAAGTTAAATCCTATTAAAAACTAGTGCAATTTTAGTATCTGGATAATAGCTTCTCAAGACTTTGCCTTTAATACAGTGCTCAGTCTGGCTCCAAATTTTATGACATAACAATTAGGGGTGGAAGAGCAGCTTTTTCCGTTTAATTTTTCATCCTTCAATTTAATCGCAGGCAAATTAACAAAATTATCACATATTAGTTATATAATATCAGAAGAATAGATGAGCTGAAACTTGGGCACGGGGATAGTAAGTTATTCCACAATAACACTTAGCCTGCTCACTTCCTGTTCATTAACATAAATCCTCCTCCTGCTACTCCTTGAGTGTCACTTGTTTTGATGGGGGGAAAAACATTGATCAATGATGGAGAATTGAAGAGTTGCAAGGTACCATTTATCTATTCAAGCTATTTTCTCTTCAGCTTCTGTTTTTAACCATAACCATCAAATGGGAACTCCCCACCAACTTCAGTAATCGCTTTAATATTAACTTCTTTTTACCATTCAGAAACTTTTATTACTTTGTGATAACCCCCAAACGTCCCAGCCTCTATCCCTGCCCCTTTCAGTTACAAAGCTTATTAGACATTACGTTCGTCCAGAACAGTGGTTCCAGTGGTGGGTTTCAAAAATTGTTGGAACCTACTCTGTGGGTGTGGCCTCCTTTGTGGGAGTGGCTTGCCACCCATGTGACTGGATATGAAATTATGAATTAGTACTTGGGTCGGTCCAAGTAGCTATTCAGAAACTCTGGCATTGAAGCATGCAAGTCTTAAAGCTGTCAAGTTACACGATCCTTGCCAGTGGTGGGTTTCAGAAAGTTTTGGAACCTCTTCTGTAGGTGTGGCCTGCTTTCCGGGTCCACTGATGGAACCTCTTCTAACTGGTTTGGTAGATTTGACGAACCGGTTCTACCGAATAGGTGCGAACTGGTAGGAACCCACCTCTGAGTGGTTCCCAACTTTTTGGGCACCAGGGACCAAACGTCCAGCTGTCTGCAAGGAATATAAATCCTTCCATTCCCCACCATCCAGTCAGAGCTGAAGAAGCTTCTTGGATGAGAAGTGAAACGTCTTCAAAGGAAAAACAAGAAAGTCCAGTTGCCCCCTGAAAAAGCATCTTAGGGACAACCATGACCTGGATGACTGAGAATATCTATAGAGATTTTCCTTTACCAGTTTTTCAAGTTGAAGATATCAAGAGGGTTAATAACTTTACCCAAGAGCAAGAGCCGAGGTGGCGCAGTGGTTAGGGTGCTGTACTGCAGGCCACTTCAGCTGACTGTTATCTGCAGTTCGGCGGTTCAAATCTCACCGGCTCAAGGTTGACTCAGCCTTCCATCCTTCCGAGGTGGGTGAAATGAGGACCCGGATTGTTGTTGGGGGCGATATGCTGACTCTGTAAACCGCTTAGAGAGGGCTGAAAGCCCTGTGAAGCGGTATATAAGTCTAACTGCTATTGCTATTGCTATTCTATGCCCTGAAATCCATCAAGATTCCGGTCAATGTGAAGGAACTACTGAGTTGCTACACCTTCAGACTCCTGCTCTGCTACTCGAACACTCTGTATCCATAGATCCAGAAACAGGAGTGGCGACCATGAACAAAATTGATCAATATTTCAGAGGGATTGACCAAAACATTGAAAGAGTGATGCAGATGGAAATCACTTCATGGCACAGATCCCGTCATTGAACCTTGGAGCTGGTCATCTTGGGAGCAGAAAGAAACCTCCATCGGATTATGGAATCCAGTGGTAGAAAGCAGTTTTTTCTTATGCTCCTGACATGAATTGTTTTACCTGTGTTTTACATTCTCTTGCATTTAAGACCAGTTTCGTGGAGAGAGGTTTTTCCGTGGAGAAGAGGGGGCATGGTTTTGCAGATACAGCTTTGCCTGTTTCTGTGACCCAGTTTCTGGCATGCTGTGACCCGGTGCTGGTCCACGGACCAGGGGCCTGATCTGGAAGACCTTTTTCCACCCAGAAGAGGACTTGATTATAAATTAACTTTGCTCAGGACAATTTTCTAATTTCTAAGTCTAATTTCTAATTCAGACAGAGGCCAATCAGTAGAAGCGACCCATTTCTGTCTTCTTGAATCTGAAGCTCTCCCTAAAAGTATTTGCAAAATATTTGCAATAGTTGCAAAATATTTGGAGTTCACATCTTAGGAGAAGCTAATCTAGTTAGCAATAGCAATAGCAGTTAGACTTATATACCGCTTCATAGGGCTTTCAGCCCTCCCTAAGCGGTTTACAGAGTCAGCATATCGCCCCCAACAACAATCCGGGTCCTCATTTTACCCACCTCGGAAGGATGGAAGTCTGAGTCAACCCTGAGCCGGTGAGACTTGAACAGCCGAACTGCAGAACTGCAGTCAGCTGAAGTAGCCTGCAGTGCTGCATTTAACCACTGCGCCACCTCGGCAATCACATCTGGTGGTAGTGGTGGTTTAAACTATCAGAGTAGTACTTTTGTTCTGACACCATTACTTTCATGCATAGTCATATTTTTCCTTATTATTTGTAATATTCTCGAGAGGGGGATCACAGAAGGACCATTTTTGGAATAGTTTGTTAGGATTGGCGATGGAATTGCAGCTGTTATGTCCCATCATCTTTGTTATAATTAATTAGCTCTTCCCTCCCTGCCCTCATAACCCAAAAAATAAAATTTCCCAAACAGCACACATTCTGTAACTTTTCATATTTTAACCTCTCTGACTTTCTAACTTGGCTTTATGACTTCTCTGCATTGATAAGAGGCAGAAATCCAAACTGTCTTTATGGTGTTAGTTACTTTGTTTAACCCAAATTTTGTAAGAATGGGATGAATATAAGCTGGGGATAAAATGACTGCTATCTCTCTTGAATCTCTTTTAGGCTGCTTATTTGAACTTCCCTTTTCCCCTCCTAAAATACTGGACTTTTATTTTTTATTTTGGCAACTGTTAAAGAAGAAAAGATCAAGGTAAGTTAAGTAGGCTAAAATAGGATTGCTGTCTTTCTCAACCTTTGCAACAACGAGGATGAACCAAAACCTGAAATCAACTGTTATTGTGATTCTTAATACAGTTTGTCCTTAATATAGGATGAGTTGCTCATATGATGAAATAATATATTTACATCAATTTTGGGAAAGAAAATTGTAATTCCACTCACAGGGAGTTCTTGAAGTAAGGCTTCTTTCGTTCTGATTTGATAACAAGGCATCCGTTTTCCACAGCACCTTCCCTCTCCTTTTTTATATGTATTGTTAACAGCAATAGCACTTAGACTAATATACCATGATGCTTTACAGCCCTCTCTAAGTGGGTTACAGAGTAGCCAACATATTGGCCACAATAAACTGGATCCTCATTTTACCGAATTTTGGAAGGGTGGAAGGCTGAGTCTACCTTGAGCCAGTCGGGATCGAACTTCTGGTTATGGGCAGAGTGTGCCTGCAATACTGCATTCTAACCACTGCAGCACCATGGCCCTTTTTGAAACACGCTCTGGCCTTCTCCACGGATGCTTCATGCTTCGTGCTCTGTCTCACAGTTGCATGCAATTCCCAATCTGTAGACCCAGAGCCATACATGATCCCACCAAACTTTGGGGGGTGGCGGGGTGGCCCATGGACCTCCTCAAAAAAAATATTGCTACGTTGTCATTTTTAATCTGCTAGAACATCCCCCCACCCCGCCCACGTATGGAGTGACTGCCCCAGTTGTACAAACTGTATTTATTAACTGCCTTTTGCCCTGGCCCTAATTTATTTCTTTGTCTTTGCTCACTTTTTGAGAGTAGCCCTCTGTATCCCACTGAACGATCAAGGGCCGCCCTTGGCTTGAGAAGGGGGTCTCTCTAATCAACCGGTTACTTCCAGAAACATGTTGGTTGGATAGACAGAAGAAAAGATTTATTCAGTCAACATGATTCTAACCATCCCTTTCGGTCATGTATTACAGATGTTTTCCATTCCTGAGCAGGGAGGGCAACACCCTTTCTCTTTGTGCAATAGACATAATTGAAATAATCAGCTACGCCTATCTTCCTCCATCCATCTCCACAATGCGTAATGAGCGATGGGTGCAGGCTTTCATGCACTAGACTAATATGGCACCATGTAAAACAGGGAGGAAGAGACAGACAGAGCCTCTGGTTGCACACGCTTGGCAGACCCAAGGCATGCGATGATTATAGCCAGCCTGCCTCGGTTTCTTCTCTGTAATTGAACGTACAGATTTCCATGAATCCATTGCCCAGTCCACATGGCAATATGCTTGAAGGCACAGGTTGGTACATATAATGAAATAGATATTAGTTTTGGGCAGTTAAATTGGTTAACTCCACCAGCAGTTCTTATCCTTCTTGATATCAAGAGACATGGATAAAGTGTGCCTTTTGCTACGGTATATATTTCAGGTAAAGTGTTACAACTGAATTTCTCGTGACCCGACAAAAGGGCGAATGAGAAAACCGCGCCCGACTAAACCGCGTCGCTAAAACCGCGACGTCATCAAGGCGCCGACAACAGCGTGGCGACAACAGCGCGGAGACAGAAGGGCGCTTTACAACAGCGCATTGACAGAAAGCCGATTTAACTTAAGGTAAGGGTTAGGTTTAGGGTTAGGTTTAGGGTTAGGTTTAGGGTTATGTTTAGCGTTATGTTTAGCGTTACGTTTAGGGTTAGGGTTAGGGTTACGTTTAGGGTTAGGTTTAGGTTTAGGGTTAGGTTTAGGTTTACAGCGCGCTTCTGTCGCCGCGCTGTTGTCGGCGCGATTCAGCACTCATTTGTCGGAGCGCTTTAGAACACGCGGTTTTGTCACCATGGTTTAGCCGGGCGCGGTTTTGTCGTTCGCCCTTTTGTCGGTGAACCGAATTTCTTAGATAGGAAAAACTAGAAGTGCCTAGACCCTCCCCACCCCACTGGATGGTGAAACATAGAGAGGCATTTGAGTTTTATTACACAACCCAGGTTCTTCCTTTTTAGTGAAGAAGTCATGCCCAAAAATTGTAAAACAGAGTGACCAAATACAAAGTTTCTTTCCTGAAGGCTAATACACACATTATATCAATAACACTATATATCCCCCGAGTCACATTAAATGAAATAAATGGCTATGTACATTTGATAAACAAACAATTGCATTTCCCAATTCTAGTGCTGAGAAATGAATGTGGGAAGATGCTGGCAAACAGATATCTAGTCTTTTATGGCAAGTGGGTTAGAAATGGATGTCAGGTTACAGCAGTGGTGGGATTCAAATAATTTAACAACCGGTTCTCTGCCCTAATGACTATCTGGGTAGGTGGGGCTCAGTGGTCATGTGACTGGGTGGGCGTGGCCAACTCAAGGTCACTCAGGTCGATGGGCGCTTCGCCTTAGCTGTAACAAGGTAATAAGGGTTAACCGGAGAGGCACTTTCTGTAAGCAGGTCAATAAAGATTAGGCTAGAAACACCAGAATAGTTTCCTTCCTGCCTTCCTTACAGGATTAGCCCTGTAAAGTGGAAAAAAAACAAAAAGGAGATTTCTTCCAACAACCGGTTCTATGAACTACTTAGAAAGTTAACAACCGGTTCTCCCGAATGGGTGCGAACCGGCTGAATCCCACCACTGGGTTAAAGGGTTCAAAGACCCTGCTTAAGTGGCCACATTCTACAAATGATACCAATAAAATTTAATCCTCTCGCAGGGCCAAAGCAATTCCAAGAAGCCTTATTTGACCTTATCTATTGATGAAGGGATAGTTCTGAAATTACTTATAGTTTTATGCAAATAGAGCCAGATGAGAGCCACTTGATTTTGGTAAGAATTCTAGACAGGCAGATATGGGGAACCAATTTTCAATTGTCCTTGTAGTGTTTGTGTGTGTTTGTGTGTGTGTGTGTGTGTGTGTGTGGTGTATATGAGAAAGAGAGAGACACTCAGAGAGAGACAGAGGAAGAGATTTTGGTATAGGTCTCCACTTTCCGATAAGTAGGAAGGCCGAGTTATTTGACCCTGCACATAGAAAAAGTTCCAATTTTCCTGGAGATGCCTGTAAATAGCTGTATGTGCCCCTTTTAGCAGAATTTAACTTCCACCACAAATGTAAGTATATGTTTGTTTTTTGTATCTATGCATCTGTATCTAGGTTCCAGATACCGCACTGGCCTCACAGTTAGAAGCTGCATTCCAGCATTTATTTTATATTATTATAGTTGGATAGCCAGACCTTTTTTTCGTGTGTGTGTATATAACTTGCAGCTTGCGCCAAGTTACTGCTTGTTACAAGGCTCCAAAACGGATTAAAGTTTAATTTAGTTTAGCTAAACTTTCTTAGAGTTTAGAGTTCAGAGTTGGAGCATTCTCATCAACCTGTTTAACCTTCCTGGGGCATGTGGTTCTGCTCCAGCTGATCTCTAGGAGAGGTGATCTGTTCTCATGGATTCTCCCGATCATCTGTCATGCGAACAGCAGTTCTGGGATTTATTGCGACAGTAACGACAATACCCATATTTTGCTAGTAAACATACTCACTTCCTTTCAATAACCTTGGCATTATTACCGTGGCATAATCTGTAAGGTGATACAGGTATTACTTTCGTATTAGGCCAAGTTACGCAAGACATCAGATGCTAGATTAGGGTAGATGAGCAATGAGGGGATCAGAGTTGTATAGGATAAAATAGGAGAGAAATTTATTTAGTTCACATTTGACAGATGTAGAACACTGGAGAGAGAGAAAAAAAATCAAACTCTGACAAATTCATAAAAATGAGAAATGTAGAAAACCCAGAATGGACATACTAGTTCAGTGTTTCTCAACCTTGGTGACTTGAAGTCCACAGGACTTCAACTCCCAGAATCCCTGTGCTGGCTGGGGGATTCTGGGAGTTGAAGTCCTGTGGACTTCAAGTCTCCAAGGTTGAGAAACACTGTACTAGTTTATTACCAGCATGAGATCTCCAGCTTACTCTGTTTATTGGTCTGTTTATTTTGCTGCTTTTATTATTTTTAATAAATATCTCAAGATGGCAAAACACACCTAATACTTCTTCCTTCTATTATCCCAACAACAATAACCGTGTGAGATGAATTGGGCTGAGAGAGAGTGACTGGCCCAAAGTTACCCTCCTGGATTTCATGCCTAAAGTAGGATTAGAACTCACGGTCTCCTGGTTTCTAACCTGATGCTTTAAACACTAGGCCAAACTGGCTATTGCCCAGTGGTGGGTTTCAATTTTTTTCCGAACCTACTCTGTGGGTGTGGCCTCCTTTGTGGGAGTGGCTTGCCGGCCATGTGACCTGGTGGGAGTGGCTTGCCGGCCATGTGTTTTCTTTCTTTCTTTCTTTCTTTCTTTCTTTCTTTCTTTCTTTCTTTCTTTCTTTCTTTCTTTCTTTCTTTCTTTCTTTCTTCCTTTCTTTCTTTCTTTCTTTCTTTCTTTCTTTCTCTTTCTCTCTCCATCTCTCTCTCTCTTTCCTTCCTTTTGTCTCTCTGTCCCTTTTTTCTTTTTTTCTTTCATCTCTCTCTCTCACTCTTTTTCTTTCCTTTTTCTTTCTTTCTTTTTTCTTTCTTTCTTTCTTTCTTTCTTCTTTCTTTCTTTCTTTTTTCTTTCTCTTTCTCTCTCCCTCTCTCTCTTTCCTTCCTTTTGTCTCTCTGTCCCTTTTTTCTTTTTTTCTTTCATCTCTCTCTCACTCTTTTTCTTTCTTTTTTCTTTCTTTCTTTCTTTCTTTCTTTCTTTCTTTCTTTCTTTCTTTCTCTTTCTCTCTCTCTCTGTGTCAGTCTGTGTGTGTGTGTGTGTGTGTGTGAGTGTGTGTGAATGGTGGGTTTCAAACATTTTTTGGAACCTCTTCTGTAGGTGTGGCCTGCTTTCCGGGTCCGCTGGTAGAACCTCTTCTAACTGGTTCGGTAGATTTGACGAACCGGTTCTACCGAATAGGTGCGAGAACTGGTAGGAACCCACCTCTGCTATTGCCCCTACTAAGGCACTGCTCCAACACTACTGTGCAAATAATTTTAACCTGCTTTTTCCATGATAAATTCTTCACATGTAGCAAGTGCCTTTCCAGGAACCCTTTGTGGGAAAGTCCTAGCACAACATCAACTGAAGGATTTAATCTGTATAATGAAGGAGCGTGTTTTCAAGTTGGAGGATCCGGGAGAACTGGAATCCACCCTTCCCCCCCCTCCTTTCAATTAAAAGAATTAAATCCTCCCTCCTGTTAAACACAACAAATTCACCTTTGGCATTTGTTTATCTTTTCTTGCTTCTTTTCTGCCCCCAGGCTCTCGAAGAGTTGTTCAGCCAGACACAACAACCAACTTTCCTCCAAAGAGCATAGGTGTTTCCTTCAACAGAAGCCATTCCAGTTGAAGGACTGAAATTTATACCTCCTCCGTTTCTGTTCTTTCAACTTCCGATATCCTAAACCTTGGTGTATTTCTTTTCTTTGGTAAAAATCTCTGTAACTGCAGAGATTTGGGGCAATATATTTCGTCATACCATCATGCCAAATTAAATAACTTCAATTCACATATAAATTAAATGGAGATTAAAGCTAAAACGTTGCAGCACCGGCTTAAGAATCACTTAATATCTAAGCCCTCTGAAATCGTTTTGCATTCTGGTTAAGCGTTTGCTCGGTATGATCAAGCCACAAATAAATTGAGGACACTTATAACGTAATTGGATGCAGGTTTGCTCAAAAGAAAGTCCTAATTAAGAAGATCTAATTAAGCATACAGTTTGCAGATTTGTAATCTAAATCTAATTTATTTCTGAGAGAAATTATTATACACACTAAACAAAAAAGCTGGAGTCAAACTGGGTAAGTTAATTGAATTATTTGAGGTCCTTTTCTGCTCGAAAATTGTCCTCTATCCTCCCCGGTCTCATAAACATAAAAATTTCTAGCTTATATAATATCATTTAAAGAAACACACACGCACGCACGCATGCACGCACGCATGCACGCACACACACACACACACACACACCAAACAGTGTGGTTAGGCTGCTTTCATTTCAGTAGTTGTCTTCTGACACCGATAGTTGCCTTTTGCAGTTAAAATATTTTTTAATATCCTGTAATATAACCTTTTACACGTATTCTGAAAAAAATCTCTGTGTCAATGAGTGTGTTGTTCTTCGAAGCAAACTTTGTTATTCTACTTGAGTTAATATAATCAAGTGTGAACTGGGAGGAATTTGTGGCAAAAGGAAGAAGTGGGGATGATTGGAGTCCTAGTGGACAATCATTTAAATATGAGCCAGCCGTGTGCAGCAGCTGCCAAAAAAGCCAACACAGTTCTAGGCTGCATCAACAGAGGGATAGAATCAAGATCAGTGAAGTGTTAATACCACTTTATAATGCCTTGGTAAGGCCACACTTGGAATACGGCATCCAGTTTTGGTCGCCACGAAGTAGAAAAGATGTGGAGACTCTAGAAAGAGTGCAGAGAAGAGCAACAAAGATGATTAGGGGACTGGAGACTAAAACATATGAAGAACAGCTGCAGGAACTGGGTATGTCTAGTTTAATGAAAAGAAGGACTAGGGGAGACATGATAGCATTGTTCCAATATCTCAGGGGTTGCCACAAAGAAGAGGGAGTCAAGCTATTCTCCAAGGCACCTGAGGGTAGAACAAGAAGCAATGAGTGGAAACTAATCAAGGAGAGAAGCAACTTAGAACTGAGGAGAAACTTCCTGACAGTTAGAACAATTAATCAGTGGAACAGAAGTTGCCTCCAGAAGTTGTGAATGCCCCAACACTGGAAGTCGTTAAGAAGAAGTTGGATAGCCATTTGTCTGAAACGGTATAGGGTTTCCTGCCTAGGCAGGGGGTTGGACTAGAAGATCTCCAAGGTCCCTTCCAACTCTGCTATTGTATTGTATTCAAAGATGAAGAGCATTCCCAGTCCTGGAGTAGATAAGATTCCCTACCCCCATCCACAAATAACCATAGAGTTGCATTTATGAGCTATTTTGACATTTTGACAAGTGGTCGTTTTATGAAGTGTCATTTCAAGATCATAAAATAAGAGGGTTAGAACGAACCTTGGAGGTCTTCAGGTCCAAACCCTGCTTGAGCAGGAGGCCCGATATCACTCCGAATAAGTGGTTGTCTAATCTCTTCTTGAAAATGTACAGTGATGGAATACCCACAACTTCTGGAGGCAAGTCGTTCCACTAATTGTTCTCGCTGTCGGGAAATTTCTCCCTAGTTCTAGGTTGGATCCAGCGGTGGGATTCAAATAATTTAACAACTGGTTCTCTGCCCTAATGACCATCTGGGTAGGCGGGGCTCGGTGGTCATGTGACTGGGTGGGCGTGGCCAACTCAAGGTCACTCAGGTCGATGGGTGCTTCGCCTTAGCTGTGACAATGTAATAAGGGTTAACCGGAGAGGCAGTTTCTGTAAGCAGGTCAATAAAGATTAGGCTAGAAACAACACCAGAATGTTTCCTTCCTGCCTTCCTTACAGGATTAGCCCTGTAAAGTGGAAAAAAACAAAAGGAGATTTCTTCCAACAATCGATTCTCTGAACTTCTTAGAAAGTTACCAACCGGTTCTCCCGAATAGGTGCGAACCGGCTGAATCCCACCACTGGTTGGATCTCTCTTTAATGAACTTCCACCTTTTCTTGTCTTGCCCTAAGATGCTTTGGAGACTAAGCCAACCCCTTGTTCTCTGTGTCAGCCCCTCAAATATTGGAAGACTGGGATAATGTCACCCACTAGTCCTTCTCTCTTAGCAAGACTCTCTTGTTTTTGAAAAATTGGGCTGTACTCCCAACTGGAGAAAATTCTCCCTTTGCCTCCCTTCCCAGATTTTGAAATCTTGTCATTGTAATGTTTGTTTATTTATTTATTTGCTTATTTATTTATTATTTAGTCACCCACCTCAACCACAAGGTGAATCCTGTAAGTTAATGTTGGTTGAGAAAATAAATTCAGATGCAAAAATTGCCAAGACTTCAACACTTTTAGAGGCAATTTTAGCACAGCTGGCTGGGGGATTCTGGGAGTTGAAGTCCACAGGACTTCAAGTCTCCAAGGTTGAGAAACACTGATCTATTGATTGGAAAGGACAAACATTAATAGATTACTGTCTGCTGGGAATGTACAATTGTCTGCTGGGGGAATTCTGGGAGTTGAAGTCCACCCATTTTAAAGTTTCTAAAGTTGAGAAACACTGCAATATAAACTTGTATTACATGGATGTCCTCACAGATCATCAAATATTACCAGACTCGGGTGCATTTTAAACTGGGTTTGAAAGGTTGAGAAATCAAAAGGCAATTTCTTTGGGAAAGTCTTGAGTAAACGCCATTTCCCAAGGACTCTTGGAATTACTCCTGTCATATAATACTATACTGTTACATATATATTACCACTGACGTATAGACACTTCAAGAAGTGCCACAAGGAAAGCAATTTAACTTGCTTCCCTTATGACTTTTAAAGCGCTCCATGGCTTAGGCCCAGGGTACCTGCGAGACCACCTACTGCCACCGGTAGCCTCCCACCGTCCAGTGCGATCCCACAGAGTTGGCCTCCTCAGGGTGCCGTCGGCCAGACAGTGTCGGCTAGCGACCCCCAGGGAGAGAGCCTTCTCTGTGGGAGCCCCTTCCCTCCGGAATGAGCTGCCCCCGGAGCTTCGTATAATCCCCGATCTCCGGTCCTTCCGACGCGCCCCTAAAAAGTTGGCTTTTCCAGCAAGCCAGCCTGGCCTGAACAAAACAAAATAAATGATTGATCATTGTTAATTTTAATTTTAATTCTTTAAAAAAAAATGTCATTGTCAATTTTAATTGGGTTTGGGATATCCCATTTAATTTCTTTTTAACTTTTGTATTATGTGTTTCTTTTAATGTTGTATGCCGCCCTGAGTCCTTGGGAGAAGGGCGGCATATAAATCTAATAAACCTAAACTATAAACCTCATCCACAAAAAAATCGGAGCCTTTTGGAATTTCAGATGCTGCTCTAACTTTGATGGAGATTCTGGGCATTACAGTCTAAGGCATTTGAAAGGCACCAAGCTGGTATAAACCGTTTTTTCTAAACGGCACGGTAGATTTGTGGAACCTCTTTTATAGAAGAGGTTAGAACTGGCAGGAACCCACCCCTGGGCAAAACTCACTGAACCAAAGTTTCACTTAGCAACGTAAATGTTGGACTCAATTGTGGCCGTAACTCAAGGACTACCTGTAACTAAAACACCGGATGCTTTTCCAAACTCTTTTGCTGAAAGCTGTTTACATTTTGCTGGCTGCCAATAGAAGAGAATTGAAACTCATGATTTATCACCCATTACTAAATAATAACTTAGGACAGAAATTGCACCCAAGAGTAGTTAGTGACTGTACATCTACAGGCAACACTGAAAAGAGCTCTTCAGTTGAAAAAACTGTAAGACTTAATAGTACAGGCCTTCTTTTTTTTTTGGGTGGCACAATCTGTGCTGTTAATATGAACATCATGCCGTATATATGAAGGTTCTGCTGAATTGGGAACGGTTTTGCGATAGAACAGCAGTTCCACCTGGTGGCCTCAAAAAATGATGGTTCTCCTTCCCATTTGCTGAAGTTTGTTGATAAGGTAAGAAAGCACCTGTAGGAGCAAATCTGGCCCTGCCCTTAGACGGAGCGAGTCAGTCACCTGGGGCCACAGATTTGGGCTGCCATGATAGGAAGGGCAGCAAAAGTGTTACTTGTTTAATTTGTGGCAATTAGAGTTTCACTGCAAGGAATGGAGAGCAGTCCTTAGGAATTGACTCAGTGGTGGGATTCAAAAATCCTCCTGGGAAAGGATACTGCAAAATTCCCATTCTATCCTCACTCCTGGGGAACGTTATTACAAAATCCCCAGTCCCTCCTCACTCCTGGGGAAGGTTACTGCAAAATCCCCAGTCCCTCCCCACTCCAGGGAAAGGATACTGCAAAATTCCCATTCTATCCTCACTCCTGGGGATGGTTACTACAAAATCTCCATTCCCTCCTCACTCCATGGAAAGGATACTGCAAAATCGCCATTCCCTCCCCACTCCAGGGAAAGGATACTGCAAAGTTCCCATTCCCTCCTCACTCCAGCAGAAGGTTATTGCAAAATCGCCATTCCCTCCCCACTCCTTGGGAAGGTTACTGCAAAATCCCCAGTCCCTCCCCACTCCAGAGAAAGGATACTGCAAAATTCCCATTCCATCCTCACTCCTGGGGATGGTTACCGCAAAATCTCCATTGCCATCCCACTCGAGGAGAAGGATACTGCAAATTCCCCATTTCCTCCCCACCCCATTAACCTGCTTTCCAGCTCCGTTCTCGTGTGCAGGGCAACAAAAGAAGATCCAGTGATCATCTGGGAGGCTGGGAGGCAGCAATAGACCGACCATCAGCTGGGACTCGGAGGCTGGGAGGCAGCAAATAGATTGGGGCGAGGCCAGCCAGAGGTGGTATTTGCCGGTTCTCCGAACTATTCAAAATTTCCGCTACCAGTTCACCAGAACCGGTCAGAACCGGCTGAATACCTCCTCTGAATTGGCTGCCCAAACGATTTAGCTGATTTGAGGTAAAAGACAAGGACTTGAATATAGGACGAATGCTGTTATCCTCTTCCCTTGGATGGCACAATATCTTAGGTTGGCCTTATCTCAGTCTTCGGGAGATAATTTATATTAAATAATAAGCTCCCCCCCCCTCTCCCCAAAAGGGCTTGCTGTGGAATTGGCAACTTTGAGACATGTGGACTTCCACTCCCAGAGTCCCCCAACCAGGCTGGGGATTCTGGGAGATGGAGTCCACATGTCTTAAAGTTGCCAAGTTTTAGAAACACTGCAGTGAAAAATGTGTTGGAGAGGACTGTGAACCTGGCGGTGATGACATCATCTTAATTCATAGGAATGCCTTTTTGTTTAGCCATTTACAGTGTAAATCTTTTTAAAAATAAAAAATGTGGAATCTAAAAATCTATTTGGAAGTACATCTATGGCCTAGAGCTAAGCCGGAGTGGCAGAGAGCATGCCAAGGATCCCAAAGTGATTGTGGGCAACCACATCAGCAATTTGGCCTTCTGAGATATTGTACAAGTGCCCTTATATTTGTTGACACGGCACCCATGTTGTGACTAGACACCCTTCCGCCACCCCTCCTTCCCTTCGTAGCTATTTCTCAAAATTCTAGATGTACTCCTCAGATGAATGGGCTGTCTACCCCTTGTTGTGTTTCTCTGACGAAACGCATTCTTGCACACGGTAAGTTTCAATAACTCATTGTTTCAAGCTACGCTTCTTTCAAGAGAAGGGAGTAACTCTTCTATAAGATAATAGTAGCAAACCCTTCAGCGCTGATTCATACTAGGTTGGCTTTCCAGGATAACATTCTGAATTCGGGATGAGAATTGAGTCACTACAATGAATGGGCTTAGTGAATTGACATTGCAAGGCTGGTATGACATGAGTTGTGTCTTAAGTTATTTTAAGATGCTCCAGCTCATCTGAAAGGATTATGGAGCTTTGACATAAAGTCACTTGGCTTACCTTTCCTCAAGGTGAGATTAGCTGATGATAACCACACTCCCTGGAAGGATTGCCTGAATGCATTTATATAAAAAAGCCTTTATGAACAAGGGGAGAGTGCAAAAATGTCAGCGGGAGAACACACGGTTCATTGTTTTCATTCGACTTGCTGTGTGACTCATTTACACTGACTGGGAGCACGTAGGATCTCCGATATTGAACCATCTATGAATATGCTTGGGGGTTTTAAGACGAGGATTCTAACAAATTAGTTATAGCTACTTTACTGTAAACTTTAAGTCAAACTTTTGAGACTGGAAGTCTGTAATTAAATTGTTGCAAAATAATGGGTCGCATGTATTGAATGGGGTAAGTGGGACCTTGCAACTAAGGAGTTATTGCAAAATCGCCATTCCCTCCCCGCTCCTGGGGAAGGTTACCGCAAAATCCCTAGTCTCTCCCCACGCCTGGGAAAGGATACTGCAAAATTCCCATTCCATCCTCACTCCTGGGGATGGTTACTGCAAAATCTCCATTGCCATCCCACTCCAGGAGAAGGATACTGCTAAATTCCCATTCCCTCCCCACTCCTGGGGAAGGTTACTGCAAAATCCCCAGTCCCTCCCCACTCCTGGGAAAGGATACTGCAAAATTCCCATTCCATCCTCACTCCTGGGGATGGTTACTACAAAATCTCCATTGTCATCCCACTCCAGGAGAAGGATACTGCAAACTCCCCATTCCCTCCCCACCCCATTAACCTGCTTTCCAGCTCCGTTCTTGTGTGCAGGGCAACAAAAGAAGATCCAGTGATCAGCTGGGAGGCTGGGAGGCAGCAATAGACCGACCATCAGCTGGGACTCGGAGGCTGGGAGGCAGCAAATAGATTGGGGCGAGGCCAGCCAGAGGTATTTGCCGGTTCTCCGAACTATTCAAAATTTTTGTTACCGGTTCACCAGAACCGGTCAGAACCGGCTGAATACCTCAAAATATGACTTTCCATTTGACCATCTTGATTTTTCTCTCCATCTTTCCTCTCAAAGATACTTTGGGTTGTGTCTGGGTGTCTGGGTGATCTTTAGTATCTCTTAGCCTGGGGTTTGTTCACCCCAGTAATCACTTAGGTTTATTTTGGTAAGAGCCGAGGTGGCGCAGTGGTTAGGGTGCAGTACTGCAGGCCACTTCAGCTGACTGCAGTTCTGCAGTTCAGCTGTTCAAATCTCACCGACTCAGGGTTGACTCAGCCTTCCATCCTTCCGAGGTGGGTAAAATGAGGACCCGGATTGTTGGGGGCGATATGCTGACTCTGTAAACCGCTTAGAGAGGGCTGAAAGCCCTATGAAGAGGTATATAAGTCTAACTGCTATTGCTATTTTCTTTGAAGATGTTTCACTTCTCACCCAAGAAGCTTCTTCGGCTCTGACTGGATGGTGGGGAACAGAAGGATTTATACTCCTTGCAGACAGCTAGTCATTTGCATCCTTTGAGAGAGTCATTGAGACCACATGGAGGTTTGTCTCTGTCCTCAGAGTCACCTGAGTAGTGCAAATGGGTGTGGGGCCTTCTTGGAAATGCTCAAAGGAATGTGTTGTGGAGCTGTGTTTTCTGCAGGATGTTTTCTGCCTATGTCCCTTGATTGTTAAAGACAGACGGAGGCTGTTGGGGATGAGTCTATTTTGCCTGCATCTCAAACTGAAGCGTAAAGGATTCTTGCGGTCTGCAATTTTTTTTGGAAATCCGTTTATACTCCCGCACCATTTGAAGGGCGTCCATCCCAAAGTGCATAACTAAATGGCTACAGATATTCTCAGTTATCCTGGTTACTTGATTATTCATTCGAAACTATAGTTGTACACAATACAATCATTAGAAACCTAGCGGTGGGAATAGCAATAGCAGTTAGACTTATATACTGCTTCATAGGGCTTTCAGCCCCCTCTTAAGCGGTTTACAGAGTCAGCATATTGCCCCCAACAACAATCCGGGTCCTCATTTTACCCACCTCGGAAGGATGGAAGGCTGAGTCAACCTTGAGCCGGTGAGATTTGAACAGCCGAACTGCAGAACTACAGTCAGCTGAAGTAGCCTGCAGTGCTGCATTTAACCACTGCGCCACCTCGGCTCT